>NC_089736.1:17138206-17420052 GCF_035083965.1 Branchiostoma lanceolatum
GAGTCTTTCTCCCAGACATCGGCATTTCTGAATATTATTTGTTTGTCAGAGAGCACGAGACGATTTTAGAAATTGATTCACAAGACGTATTCGTAACAGAGTGACCAGCACTGCTTGGGGACTAAACAACGCAAAGTCCCACCACGGTGTGTGATAAGGTAAACACAATTATTTGTTTCCGCCACTTGTCCGCCACTTGTGTTGAACCCAAGGCACATGTATCACCAATCGTGTGATACAACACCATTTTGCATGCCTAAAGCCCCTGTCACACTTGTGCGTGTGGCCGTTGCGTGTGAGTTGCGCGTTGACATTTTTTCCGTGCGCCGCCGTGCGCACAATACGCATATCTAATCACACGCATCTCGGTCGATTTGTGTAGGTTTTATGTACGCGGCCATACGCACAATATGGCCCAGTAGGTATGATAGTTTGGGGTATTAACGAAATTACGCTAATACGCAAGTTATTCGTTATAAATAGTTTTCGATTGTTTCGATGAGTGTGTGAGGTACATCTAACATGTGAATAACGAAATGTGAGTCACACATTCGTCAAAACAATTTAAAAAATGCCACAACTGTTGTGCGTACGGCTGCGTATTGTATTTTGTCCGTGCGCGGCTCACACGCGGCGTTTGTGCGCTCAAGTGTCACAGGGCCCTTACTCTATATAAGATCATCCATAGTACTGTTTATGTTCCACACACGACCATGATTGTCCCGGTGGCTCGATGCTCCCGCCGCACCAATCACTCCCAAAAGATTGCAGGCCATCGCGGGCAGGACAACTACTACAGGCATCGTTCTTCCCTCGGACCATCAAAGAGTGGAACGAACTTGAGCCTGGTGCGGCGGAGAGGGGAACCCTCCCCCAGTTCAAAACTGAACTTGGAAGGACCCCGCTAAATTGGGCCACCCCTACAAGTTCAGTTGTTTATGTTCTTTAGCGTCTTCCCTTCGTTTTATTTGTACCGGGTACTTGTGTTATAATTAACCCATGCGCAAGTGCTGATAATTAATCTCTTATATGAGACTAAGAAGTAGAGAAGAAGAAAAGAGAAGGCTTTTGATTCATTAGAACGAAGCCCATGTATTTGACGGTGGATAATTGCAGTTTTAGTAAGGATCGATAGGCGACGCTTTTGATCCATGACCATAGAGGTACTGTGTGATAGTACTTTAGAGGTATGGTACTGTATGATATAGCCTCCTTTGCAGCGCCGTCGTTATTCTTGGTGGTGCGCCGATTCACGATTTTCAACATGGGCCAGGTGTGACGGAGTCACTTGAGATAACTTAGAAGGGCCCGTTGGTCAAAAGATAACACAAAGTAGGTCAGTCAAGCAGTCGGGGAGGTGAAGTTGGAAGCGGAGGAGAAAGAAAAGGAACAGCAGAGGGAAGTGGAGAAGCTGAAGTTGGAAGCGGAGGAGAAAGAAAAGGAACAGCAGAGGGAGGTGGAGAAGCGGAAGATGGAAGCGGAGGAGAAAGAAAAGGAATTCGAACGGCAGAGGGAGTTGGAGAAGCTGAGGTTGGAAGCAGAGGAGAAGGAAAAGGAACGACAGGAGAGAGAGGCGGAGAGGCGACATCAGCGGGAGATGAGACAGCTGGGCCTGGTGAGAGAGGACCGGACGGAGACGGAGCGTGTCCGGGCGAAGGCGCCGAAGCTACCACCATTCGTCGATGGCAAAGACCAGGTTGACGCGTACCTACAGAGGTTTGAGAGATTTGCCACCGCCAATGCCTGGGACCCGGATACTTGGGCGTCCAGCCTGTGCGCCCTTTTAACGGGCAGAGCGCTAGAGGTTTTTTCGAGGCTAGACAACACGGAGGCTCAGGATTACAAATCCGTCAAGGAGGCATTGATGAAGAGATACAACCTTACGGAAGAGGGCTTCAGGGCCAAATTCAGGCAGAGCAAGCCGGAGGAGGGGGAAAGCGCAGGCCAGTTTCTGGTGAGGATAAACAGCTACCTGGAGAGGTGGGTGGAGCTGTCCGACGCAACAAAGCACTACGAGGATCTCCGGGACATGTTCGTCCGAGAACAGTTCATGGAAACCTGCTCCCCGGACTTGGCAGTACATCTGAGGGAGAGGGCTCCTAAAGACCTGAAGGAGATGGCCCAGATGGCCGAGAATTTTCTTATGGCCCACAAGCGCGAGCTGTCCGCCAGGGGAGAGAGCACGGTGCGAGAAAATCCGCGATACCTCCCGACGGGGAGGCGGTGTTTCGTGTGCGACAGCCCGGAGCATCTCGTCAAGGATTGCCCGCGTAACAGGTCCGAAGCGAGCACATCTCCAAAGTCCTTCTACGTCGGCAGGAAGACCCCCTCATCAGCTTTCGAAGTCAAGGGTCGGGTGGAAGGTCGCCAGGTGCCACTTCTACTGGACACAGGAAGCACGCAGACGTTAATACACGCAGATCTGGTCGATCCGGAAAAGGTCAAGCCGAGTAGGCGAGGGAAGATAACGTGCATTCACGGTGACGAGAAGGGCTACCCTGACGCAGAAGTGGAAATCGACGTCGGGTCTAAGGTGTATCGGGTAACCGCCAAGGTAGCGCCGAACCTGCCGCGTCCGGCTATCATCGGCAGGGACATTCCGAACTTGGCAAGATTGATACTGCGGTACGCGTCCGGGAAGCTGGAGTCATCTGTAACGAGGGAAGTAGGAACCATAGGCAACTGGAGGAAGACCTCCAACGATAACGGACCAGAGTTGGGTCGTTATGGTAACAAAGGCAAGTATGGGCGCGGTAGACGCGATGGAAGAGGTCCGGCTGCAGATTTCGCAGAGAGGCCGAAACTTCGGCTGGCACCCCGTACCAAACCGGGTGTGAGCAATCCTCACCAAGCATCGGCTAACTCCCAGAGAAGTATCTTTGGGGACGCAAAACCCGTGGACACAGCGGCGAGGGAGCGCGAAATTGAAGAGAGGCTGTCACGACAGAAGGTCGGAGGGAAAGAGACAGCCTCGTCTCGCGAGCGACTAACGCGCCGATGCGGACGCGCCGTCGTAGGCTAGATGTAATGCGACGGACAACATGGACAATAAGCAACATTCGGACATTCAGAAGGGACTGTCATGAATAGTTTGTTTTACTTTTATGTTCTGATTATATGTACCGTACAATCTCTTTGTATTTGTAGTTCTGAAAGATGAGATGACCATAGCAAGTAGTTGAATGCATGTTCTCAAAGATGGTTATAAGTCGAAACAATTGTTACTTTTAGTTTAGAGATTGTTATAAGTCATGGAGAGGTTTATCTCGCCATTATAACTTGTAACTTCATCGCAAATGAAGTACACTCTAGGGTAGTTATATTTGCCGATGAGTTAGGACATATGGGCGTTGTCGAGTTTTGTTGACTTTAGGTTAGTGATTGAAATAGGAGTTTCAACCAAAGAAAACGGGAGCATGTGTGACGGAGTCACTTGAGATAACTTAGAAGGGCCCGTTGGTCAAAAGATAACACAAAGTAGGTCAGTCAAGCAGTCGGGGAGGTGAAGACCCGAGAGAAGGACGTGTTCATTAAACTAACAAGAAAGAACTATCTGATTCTTGTTGAGTTTGTGAGTCCTTAAGCGCCAGCCATCCTGACAAGATACGGCGTTCTCCGACACCAGGTTTTCTAATGCCGGGGGAGATCGTGTGCGATCGCTTAGACGATTTCCTTCGACATTACAGAATCTGGCCTAGCCTGTGTTTACACAAGCTCTCGGCCGGAGGTTACTGACCCCCAGCCCAAGGATGGCGGTTATGGGA
This sequence comes from Branchiostoma lanceolatum, assembly GCF_035083965.1. Taxonomy (NCBI): domain Eukaryota; kingdom Metazoa; phylum Chordata; class Leptocardii; order Amphioxiformes; family Branchiostomatidae; genus Branchiostoma; species Branchiostoma lanceolatum. Next base: position 17,141,971 of record NC_089736.1, read on the forward strand.
CCGACTGGCCACTAGGAGCGCGATTCGTCAGGCTAAATCTGGCCCATTTTGAAACTCGCGAATTCCCCCCCCCCCCCCCCCCCCAAACAAGTCTTCGGGGACTTAACACCTCCATGAAATACGTAGAGCTTTTACAAACTTCTGGATGGAATTTGGTGGCCTCTTGAAACAGCGCCTTTCTTTCTTGATCGTAGAAGGGGCAACTTGAAATAAAATGTGTTTCGTCTTCCACCGTGCTTGACATGCAGTATTTACAGGTTCTTTCGTACACAGGTAGCTTACACTTGAAGTATTAGAATATGCACATGTTTTGTATGTTGGATGCACTGTATCGCAAAGAAACACTCTTGAGGCTGTGCAGAGAAGGGCGCTGAGAATCATCAACAGAAACAGTAGCTTGTCAACGATGTGGAGAGTGGCAACACCAGGCGATTCTTTACGTATGCTAAATCTGCACTGGGCAAGACAACAACGGGTATCCCAGCACTTCAAGTCGGGTCAGTTAACGCCAGATGAAAATGCCAATGCCCTAAACGATTTCTTCATACAACAGACAGATCTTCCTGCCAGAGACGACCCAACCCCACCATTCCAACCTACCGCCATCCCTGGAACAGTTCTTGACTCACTTCAGCTGTCAGTTGATGAGGTACAACAACAACTAGGTGCCCTCAAAATCGGAAAGTCATGTGGTCCCGACAATATCACTCCCAAGCTCCTACGCCTAGTAGCAGATCCTATATCAGGACCTCTAACTCAGCTATACAACAAGTCCCTCCTCCTTGGACAAGTTCCTTCGGGGTGGAAAAAAGCAAACGTTACCCCCATCCACAAAGCCGGAAACCGACACCTAACAAACAACTACAGGCCTATATCCCTACTTAGCATTGTATCAAAGGTCCTAGAAACCCTTGTCAACAAACGTCTAACGGCACATGTCAATCCAATACTGACAGATCACCAAAGCGGATTCAGACCTCTTGACAACACTACGCTACAGCTGGCTCGAATGATAGAGGAATGGACTGAAGCCATGGATAGCGGAGAGATAGTGGAATGCGTGTTCCTTGACCTTCGAAAAGCATTTGACAAGGTCTGGCACGCAGGACTGCTATCCAAACTTAGAGCGTATGGAATCAGTGGATCCATGCACAACTGGTTTTCCAGTCCGAGAGACGCCAACGAGTGGTCATCCAGGGAGTGGCATCAGACTGGAAGTCTCCCCTAGCCGGCGTACCACAGGGTTCTGTCCTCGGAAGAACGCTTTTCATACTCTATATCAACGACCTTGCCTCTAGCTGTATACAATCCCAACCAAATTTATTCGCCGACGACACTTCACTGTCCTCCTCCCATCACTCTATCCAACATGTAGTTGCATCACTGAACAGAGACCTGATCTCTGTGTCTACCTGGCTGTCTCAATGGAAACTTGAAGCCAACATAGACAAGTGTAAAGCTATGTTCATCACGACACGCGCCATTCCACGACCGATTCCTCCCGTGACCCTAGGTGGAACCGTATTGCAAGTTGTCACCAGCCATAAACACCTCGGCGTTACTCTCACAAATACCCTATCCTGGTCAAACCATATCGACATCATCTCTACAAAGGCTAGACGATCTTCTGGTTTGCTATGTGCTCTGAGGAGGAAGATACCAAAGGACCTACTCCTTAGACTATACATGACAATCGTAAGGCCAAACCTCGAGTATGCAGACATTGTCTGGTCTGGTCTTACCAAACGCGACCAAAGGACTGTGGAATTTGTCCAATACCAGACTACCAGAATCATCAGTGGACACTTCGGGCTACCGTATCCTTCCTACGAAAGTCTACACCGAACTATCACTACCATCACTCCAGTACCGACGCAAGTTCCACACAACTGTGACTCTCTACAGACTCTTGAATGGACGCTGCCCTCCACATCTCCAGAGTTTGCTACTCCAAACACGTGCGCCTGATACCAACTCCCGCTATCCCCTAAGGAACAGTGAACACCTGACTACTCCAACGTGCAAAACGACCAGATCTCAGAGAATATTCATTAGTCGAGCGATCTCACTCTGGAACTCTCTTCCCAGTAATATCCGCACATCCCTCACTGTCAGCTCCTTCAAAAACAAACTCTGTACATCACTCGGCAACAGATACTCTGTAAATAATTGACTGACCTACCACAAGTATTAGATGACATGTTGTATAATCTGCTAACCTAGTATGTAATATAAACCTAAGTTTTGGCTTGACATTGTTAACGATTTATATATAGCTTAGTCTTGTGCATTTTTTTTCCATATGCGCTTCAGTCCTGTGATGGTCTTTGCTAATTTTGTTTCTTCGATGTAATTTTACTTTGTGTTCTGTGTCCGCCGCTATGTGTGTGTTTGACGCATGCGCACTTTGTGAAAGTTTGTATTGAACTTTGAATATATTGTTCCCAGGGCTAACCCTTTGTAATAGCCTTCGGCTAGTTGGGTAGTCCTGGCTGTACTTTCCTACAGTCAAATAAAATCAAATCAAACAGTAGCAGTCCGACGTCATCCCCCCTGCCAACCCTACAGTCAAGACGAGAAGAAGCAGCGAGAGCCTTGTTCACGCAGATGCGGACAAGCGACCACCCCCTGCACTACATGATCACCAATGACAGGGAAGAAGAAACTGGGAGGACATTACGTAACCATAACCATCTTTCACTGCCAAATTGTAGAACTGAGAGACTTGAAATATATTTTCTTTACCAAGCGACGCAGCTCCACAACAAATCTCTTTAGCAAATAAGTCGAATACCTCCGCATTGATTGCAAGCATTCGTATTATCCATGTATTTAAATGACTTATACAGTACCTATCTTAACATTTGTGATTGTATTGCTGTTCTCTGTTACTTTTGATAAGTCGTTTCTTTTGAAAATTATGAATATTTCTAAGTAAATGGGCTGTGTAAAATAGCTATAACTCATAATGTTGATTGTCTGCCAAACGTTTGATTTTGTACCCCTACGTACTCGAGGTGTGGCTCTCCTCAAACACGGGACCTCCATTTAATGTCCTATCCAAGGGACGCCCCTAAACGAAGCTAGTTACTCATTTACACCTGAGTGAAGTGAGGAAAGTCGTGTAAAGTGTCTTTCCTAAGGGCACAACGTCAACGGGACAAATCAGGGAACCCCGGATTCGAACTTCTGGATTCGGACCTCTGGGTTCTGGGGCCAAACACCCTGCCACTGCGCCACCGCGACGCCATTAAAGAAATGAATACACAATTCAATAAATCAAATCAAATCAAATCAAATCAATGAATGAGCAAAGCCAGAAAGCGGATTTTTGCCTCGGGGCCATGTAGAAAGATGGTTGATTAGCGTTTTGTAATTTTATTCCTCGATTTTTCTAAACAAGAATATCGCTACTGATAGACAATGCTAGAATCGGAGATTGTTCAGACATTCTAAACACGACTCCGTACTTCAATCAATCAATCATTCGCAGGCATCAGTGTCTGATGCATGGCGGCTACAGACGTGCATAGGGCTCGCCAGGCTGGTCTGCTGTCGGCGTAGACCCTCCAGTCAGTTCTGGTGATCTCCAGCCCCTGGAGTGTGTTGAAGAACTGGTCTTCCCATCTTCCTGCAGCCAAAAAAAGTACATATCCGCTGTTGAACAGTAAGCGTTATCAGAGCAATTATGGCGTAGGAGGAAATCTCGTTCTGAATCCGTTTTCAACCTCTATTCATACACTGAGGTTGTAGTTCATCAACTTGCGTAGTTTTATTTCAGGCGTTTCCTGATTTTTTGTACCTCAGCTAAAATGACTGCCCCCACATTAGTAGTCTGAATGAATATATTGATTTCGTATGGGTGTTTGTTTCCACGACACCGTGACAAACCTTTAACCAACAACCCCCTTTCTGTGCAGGGATTCTAACTTGGTACGACCCAGTGACGCTCTAACGCTGAGCTGAAGCCTGGGCAATTATACTGTAAATTCCTTTATTTTCGCGGGGCTTAATTTCGTGGTAGGAGGGTAAAGGAGGTTTTCGTTGTGTTTCGAGGTCGCGTTTGAAACAGTTCTGCAGAACTTCAGCTATAGCACAAAACACATTCGTGAAAGACGTGAAAGTAAGACCACCGCAAGACTTATGGTACCGTAGGAGGAAGCGCCTGGGGAACTTTAACCAAACCAAACCAACAACTAAAAGACGAAAAGCTAGAAATCGGCGGAGAGTTACTTGTTATGCTATTGTCGAACGCTTGAATGAATGCGCATAACTTCGGATGCAGTATTCTGATTGTTTAACACTTGTCAGCCATTCCAGAATGTATCAATGCTAATAAGACAGTGTCGCTACGAGCATCGTCCAAATATTTCTGCACCGTCAAAAACTGACACACTGTTTGGAAATTTCAGGGCAGATTGACGAAAGGAGGCGGTACCATGGCTTCTGTGGCGAGGGCAGCATTAACGATTGCCGTACTTTTTGTCATCATGACATCTGCGGGTGAGTTTAACTGTGTACATATTTCAAATTCACATCAACTTCTCCGAAAAAGTCAGGTTACATATCTAACATTCGTATTGTTATTTTGCTGAGAAGAAAAATGCAAAATGGGTTTCACAGAAGTGAGTTTAGATGTATGATGTTGAAATTTTGCTGGCTCAACGTAACTGTTTGCATTTTTAAGGGCGATATTACCCCTTACATATCTATTTCTACCCGCGCCATTAGGGATGACTTGCCTTGGTTGATATAAAATGTCCTTAAGCCCCCGTCACCAATAAGAAATTCAGCTCGGCCGACGTGTTGGCCAGCTTCAAATGTGCATTTTCGGCCGAAGTACGGCCGACGTCCTGTCGATTACGCGGGCTTCGAGCGATTTTTAGAAATCAAAGTTGATCCAAATATTTGCCTTTTACCGGGTAAGTCGATTCTGACATCGTCCATGTCCAATAGATGGTACCATATCATCTCATGGGGGATCTTTAGTGTTCGACGGACGTCACCCGAGATTTTCATTGGAAAATACGGTCGACGCTCGGGCGATTTTGAAATTCGGCGAGCTTCGGGCGATATACAAATTCGGCCGACGCTCGCATGAATTGTGACGCCGGCTTTAGGACGTCGTTCTCCATTTAGACCTAAAATTATCAACCAACACCGTTGAACAATGATTTGCAAATAATAACTTTAATATATTTTCTTTACAGATTGCTGGCGTCGTAGAAGACGGAGGAGCATCGGTAGGGTTTTATTCCACGCGCCGTCATTATGTGTATCTCCGAAAGTACCGGTCACATACTTCATCTTAGTCGACAATCCGGTGCACCATGCAGCTATTATATACAATGACCCATAGCTAGTTTTACCACATATCAGGAGCTTACTGAGAGGGTCGGATCACAGGGCTAGGGACACACATTTCGGTAGACCTGTACTGCAAATGTCTGACAGAACACTTTTTAAAAAGAATGCTTACCTAAATAGGAACCTGTATTACGTATTGGCTAATTAACTTATGTCATTCGTGGCACAACCGAAGTGATTTACCTGCTAACGGTATCCGGAGACCGTAATGCCCGGAGATCGAGCCGCCCACTTATGGGGGCAAGGGGCCAGCCGGCCCGGTCTGGGTACATGTATATAGTGTTTGCGACAAATCATTGCGGCATCTTTGCGAATCTTTTGCCAATTTTCCCCTGTAGCTGACGTCTACAAACAAAATGGCTACATCCTCAGTTTCTGCCCCAAACTAGATACAAGATAATTCTATTGGAAATCGCAGTCTTGTCAATTTATCAAAACCAATGTACAATCATGATTAAGATTCATCAAAAAGAGATTTGCAGTGATTGCGCCTGTTGGCCACAAGTTCGCGTCTAGTTCGCGCAGTATTTTGCCAATCGTGATTTCTTTTTTTTTACTTTCCCAAAAAAAATCGTCATTTCATGCGATAAATTGACGCCCATTGGCGACAAATTAGAGCCGATTGGCGCCTGTCTTTCGCAAACAGTCGCAAGCAGGTGCCGCCCAGTGAAATACCAAATTTTGGCAGGATTCAGTAGTCCTTCCGCTACATCCATGGGACACTGATGACTGGTTCTACTCCCTGTGGTCATCAGTGCCCAGAGGAAGGCTGACGAATGACTACCGAAAGGTCGGCAGGTAAATCACTTTGGTTGTGTGTAGAGAAAATCATTATCAATTCATCTAGCAACCAGAGAAGAATATCCACGGCTGTGTTGTACTGTAACAGACATGCTTTCTGTTTCTCCAATATCAGCCGGACCTCCTGGTCCCCCTGGGTCTACAGGTGGCCGAGGTCCCCCGGGCACGCGAGGTCTTCCAGGGCCCCGAGGCTCCACCGGACCACCAGGCCCTCCGGGATCCGCGGGGTCAAGGGTACGTGTTTGTGTTTTTATGACAAGTGTCTATGTAGTTGAGTTGGTGTTAAAACGACGAGCACTTCAGCAGCGTCTCGTGGGCTGAACTCTAGCGTGTGACGTCACAGCTCATGGCCAGCCTTCATCGCCACGTTGATGGCTGTACAGAACCAAGATGGTAACCGGTAATAACAGCCTATACACGCACGGCTCTAACTAGGACTTCCTGAAGAGAAGTAGCAGAAATGACCAAAACGAATGGCCACGAACCATAAACCAGCTTTCACTCTTTTATTTGCTTTGTACGTCTTGTATGTGTGATGATGTAGATTTATTAGGACTTTGATGATGTAATCTGTATCTTTGTTATATTTTGTCTGCCCCTTATGTAACCTGGTCACTCATGGTGGGTCCTGACATATTCATAAGTAAAAAAACAGACATGCAGTAGGAAGGCAACTATTCATAACTTCTCCTATGTAGTGACTTGGAAAGTGTTTTGAAACACTAAAATGGCGGACACTAAACTTCTTCACAGTCACGTAACTTCCAAGTTCCAACCCATGAAATAGCTATTTGTTCTAATTAAGTTCGATCTGCGATATCAATGCACTACTACTGATTATACAACTGACTACAGCGTATGATATTTTCAGGGTCAAAAGGGTGACCGCGGCTCGACCGGCTCGAAGGGCCACCGGGGCGCTACAGGCCTGACCGGCCCACCTGGTGTAGCAGGTCCGCCGGGGCCGACAGGTAACACGGCAACACCTTCAGCTCTGCGTGTTCAAAGACAGTTGGATTGTTCGTCAATGTGAATATAAGATTTTTCATTTGAAGATAAGGTATAAAAAAATACTGATCCTAACGACTTTATAGATAAATCCATTGATCATCAAGTTTAAAACATTGATTTGTGTCTGCTTCACCCGGGATCAAATGGCATAATACATGAAGTACATAAGGTCAATACATGACATAATTTTACTCACGTCCGATTTTCACAATCTTAGGGCCAGTGGGGCAGAAAGGCGCACAGGGAGCCAGGGGAGGTCCCGGTATCCAAGGACCGCCTGGCCCGAAGGGGGCGAATGGTAGGTTTGTTACCTCCATGCAGCATGGCTAAGTTTCTCTCTCTGTCGTGGTCTTGAATTTTTGGTGGTGGGTAGCTTTTGTTTTGTTCCTGCATTCAGCTTTTAAAACTACCTGTAGCAATAGCATCTGATGTTGCGTTCACGTATGATCATTAAAAGAGTTGTTGCTTTGAATATATTAAGAAACGTGATCATGCAACCGTGCAGACTCCTTTCCCTGTAGCATATATTATCACGACTGCGTTCCTATCAAATATAGCATTTGGGTAGAACATCCTTCAACCTTTCAATCAAGAGTATTCGAGCTGCATCTTCAGTGAATATCATTGCAGTTCGGGAAGTTTAATCAGACAAGTGATGTTATATTTTACAGGTGACCGCGGCACCCCAGGGAGTAATGGCGCCCCAGGGCCCAAGGGTGACCCCGGGGAAAAGGGACAAACTGGTGAGAAAGGAGCGAAGGGAAACATCGGGCAGACTGGTAAGATAGTTGAAGTGTAGTTCTTATCTTTTATGTCGCGCATTTTCTTTTGTATTAAGTATGTGTTCCTTGTGTTCGTTTTTGAATACTACTACTTTTGTTAGATGTAATCTAAAAATGTTTGGTCTGTGTCTTATAAACACTAATGTGGAAAGCAAATCATTTTTGCCAACTTCATAACTTAATTGGACATTGCTGTGGGACAAATTATCTAGTGAGGTTATTACCTTCGCCAAGAAGGTTATGTTTTGCTGTGCGTGTAAGTGTGCGTGCGTGTATGTGTGTGTGTGTGTGTGTGTGTGTGTGTGTGTTAATTTATGCAACAAATGACCTATTTGCATGATAAATAAGAAACACTCATACATCAGTCGAAAGGGTTAAAATCATTTGGCGAAGGTATGAGGTCGTGGAACTCTAATTTCCTATTGCGAGTGTTATCTATATATGCCTGTACTTAGCCCGGGATATGGCATGAATGTACAAGAAAGGTTATTATTATCCATTATGTGCGACAGCTGTCATATTGATTTTTTTCTGTAAACAAAGTTCTTGTACTAATGTTAGTAATCTGCTTAGCAATGCTGGCGTGATCACTTTTATGTCGAGTGTTAAAGATTACTTACTAGATAGATGAAGAATGTATGCACACTATTGTTGTATTTTCTGCTCAACGTTTTCAAACGTTCAAACGTTTCACTAAAGAACTTTAAAAAGAACATTTTCCAATGTAATTTCTTACCATAACGGTTGTGAAAGGATACGGGTTTTTCTCGTCACACTAGGAAAACGAGGAAAGATGGGCGCAAGAGGCGAAACCGGTATGAAGGGGGAAATGGGTAAGTCGTATCAAGTATAACTGTTTCATAGAAATACACAACATGCAAAGGAAGTAGATGAGTACGATGATTTTTCTACTGCAACAAGTAGTCGTCAATATTTTCATCAATTGGGATGTCCCTATAGCTCAACTGGTAGCTGAATCACGGCTGAGTCCTTGGTTCCGGTCAGTTGCTAACTGGTAGGCCGCGGTTTGTTTATTTTTTTGTTTATTTTTATTTATCCAGGGGGTAACATATCGCCTGTAACGGCGCTTTTCAATGTGCCCTGGGGGAAATCCCCACATTGTTCAAACTTAAATACATAAGATAACAAAAATAACACAAACTGCAATTAAATAACAATACAAGGTAAACTTAACTAAATGCTTCGAAATACTAACTTATTACAACTGGTTTCAAATAAAATGAATAAAACAATAATATAACATGATATAACATAGAGAAACAGTGGAATAACGGCAGAAAAGAAAGGACTAGAACGGAATTTGCATATCAATGTTTGGCAGAGAGGCAGTGGACATAAGGTAGTTGTTTATAAAGTGGAAGTGATCTGGCTGATTTGAGATGTTGTGGTACTGTGTCCCAAAGTGCAGCCCCCGAGGACGAAAAGGCTCGTCTTCTGTATTCCAAGTGTGTCATTGGCAACTGAAGGCCGCCTTGTGCCCTCAGGCGGGTATTTTGGGTGTGTACATGGGATAATTGGGTGAACATTGCAGTGATGTAGGGAGGAGCCAGACCGTTAAGGGCCTTGTAGACAAGTGTAGCTTTACTCTTCTTGTGACATTAAAGCTTAAGGGTAAAGGCTATCAACCCCTTCATGTGAAAATATACCCTGCTACCGAAACAACTAGGGAACTTGCTGCCCCATGTGCGACTAGACACTGCAAGGGTTTAAACGAACCTAATCTATTTAGTGTATAGTATTAGTACCATCTGGTGCTGATGTGTAACTCATGTGTAATGTTGATAAAGGTACCACAGGTCCTGTTGGTCCTCAAGGAGAAAAAGGAGACCAAGGAGAAACCGGACACAAAGGAGATAAAGGCAGCCGCGGTGGACAGGGGATGACTGGACCTACTGGTACCTGATTTTCACATCTGTAGTAATGATACCACGTTTCACACTTACAATGTTTGATCTGTGTTTGTGTTTGCAAGTATGTGCTTGGCTATATGAGCCGTACCAAAGCCGAATCGCCCTACAACTAGTTACTTGAGAGAACATCATGCCATCATGCCTCACGAGCCCTTATTTTGTTCGAATGACTATTATGTATAGGTACTTTTAGTACACATTATATAGTACTCCGCAATATAGCCCTGGGGCTCCGATGTTGTATTCGTTAAGTGTGTCACAACAAACCATTTATCATCAGTAATATACGATATTTGATTGGTCGGTGATGATGATGATGATGATGATGATGATGATGATGACGACGACGACGACGACGACGACGACGACGACGACGACGACGACGACGACGACGACGATGATGATGATGATGATGATGATGATGATGATGATGATGATGATGATGATGATGATGATGATGATGATGATGATGATGATGATGATGATGGGTTTAAATGCGTGCATTTATTGGACGTCGCAAATATTAATCAGGCCCGAAAGGTGAGAGAGGACCAACAGGACCAGTTGGAGATAAGGGAGCTGCTGGAGCTGATGGACAACCAGGGCAGAACGGGCAGTCGGGAATCAAGGGAGAGACAGGACCAAAGGGAGGACAAGGTATACAGTTTTCTACATATTTATCTCTCTTTGTCACCTATTGGAATCTGATTAAGCTTGGAACCTGCTTTCAAGTGATCAAAGTCACCATCTCAACACTCAACGCCAGGACAGACACATACAAATATTCGTATTTTCCCCGCACCATTCCCCAGTGGAATGCCCTGCCTGGCACGGTTGTGACGGCTCCCACCGTTGAGTCTTACCGTACCAGGCTGGAGGCCTGCCCGCCTTACCCTGGGACCTCCTCCCACCTACTTTGTCCCTCGCGGGGTCATCTGGGGGCAAGAAAAAAGAAGAAGAAACATCAATGAAATGAATTGTGTGTTCGTATGTATGCATGTATGTATGTATGTATGTATGTATGTATCTATGTATGTATGTCTCCTTGTTCCTCTCTATGTTGGAGATATTGAAGCAATACTGATCATGAAATGTATTTTTCATGCTGTATAGTGTTCTAATATAATGCAGCATTACAGATACATGTCGTTTTCCCCTCCCCAGGTCCACAGGGCGGGCCCGGTGCGAGGGGAGACAGGGGGGAGACAGGACGACCCGGACCGAAGGGTCAGAAAGGTGAAGTGGGCGAAATGGGACCCACCGGCCGGAGCGGTGAGTTAAGCTTTTACACGTTTCTTTGTTCCCTCTACTTGTCTCTCTTTGGTCGCATTATGCAATTTCTCACACTAGTCTCCTGCCCAATTTGCTGCTAAACGTTGGTCATGCCAGACGAGCTGTTGCCTTGTTTCAGGGCCAAGGGGCGTACAAGGTCAAAAGGGCGAGTCTGGTGCGAAAGGAGAAATGGGTAAATATCGTAGTTATGATAAACAAACGTAGTAAGCTCTATATGTCATTGGGCCTACATATAGCATATTCTATTCAGGCAACGGACGGTGCATGCCAATAATCGATGTTATTTCAATAAATGTAACTCACCAATGCAATGGAACAGAGTGCAAATGAAGCAAATGTTTAGGTGAACTTAGTGACGAGAGGAAATTGACTAAGAGCGTAGAAATGAATTTTTGCATGTGCTGGTGCATGTGTTTGGTTCTCTAAAGCCGGCGTCACAATTCATGCGAGCGTCGGCCGAATTTGTAGATCGCCCGACGCTCGCTGAATTTCAAATTCGCCCGAGCGTCTACCGTATTTTTTGCTGGAAACCTGCCCCGTCACAAATTGAACGGGGCTCGGGCGACGTCCGTCGAACACTGATAATCATAAATCCCACATAAGACGGTACCATCTCTTGGACATGGACGAAGTCAGAATCAACTGACCTGGTAACAAGCTCATATTTGGACCAACTTTACTTTCTGAGTTGTGGCAAATCTGTAGGGCATGAGTGAAGTGGACGGGCACACTGAAAATAATAACATAAACAGGAATTTTGTTATAGACCAATCCAAATACTAGTGCAGGAGCCACAAAGTCAACAGATCAGTCGTTTAACCCCGATCCAAACATTTTCACCAAACAGAAATCTACCGAAGCTCGGGCGAACGCCGTCCGAGCTTCGGCCGACCGTCGATAAGCCTACCGACGCCCTGCCGACGCCTGGGCGTGCCTCGGTAGACAAACATAGATCTATAATGACTTAGTGGACTTTCAACTAGTTATTTTGTGGAGGAAAAACTCAGGAAGTCTAGTCAAGCCTCAAAAGTCAAGCCCCAGGTCATTAATATATAAATTAAAACATCCAAACCAATAGCAAAAAAGAAACAGGAAGTATTGTCTTCGGTGTCCACATTTTGTTTATAATAATTTTTTTTTAAATGAAAATTCAACTTTGCAATTGAATTGTCTTTCATTGGAAAAGTTTAGCAGCATTCTTTGACAAGTTGATATTAGTATCAGTTAATACTACAGTATTATTTATCATCTTATGTTATAAACCAAACTGTCGTTTCCTTTTATCTATAAACAAGAAGGAGTTCGGCCGGAGCCCGTCCAAGCACCCATCGACACCAGTACAACGCTCGCCCGAAGCACGCTTTAAGCCGGCGTCACAATTCATGCGAGCATCGGCCGATTTTGTAGATCGCCGGAAGCTCGCCGAATTTCACAATCGCCCGAGCTTCGACCGTATTTTTCGCTGAAAACCTGCCCCGTCACAAATTGTACGGAGCTCGGGCGACGTCCGTCAAACACTAATAATCATAAATACCTCATGAGACGGTACCATCTGCTGGACACGGACGAAGTCAGAATCAACTGACCTGGTAACAAGCGCATACTTGGACCAACTTTACTTTCTGAGTTGTGGCAAATCTGTAGGGCATGAGTGAAGTGGACGGCCACACTGAAAATAATACTATAGACAGGAATTTTGTTATAGAACAATCCAAATACTAGCGCAGGAGCCACAAAGTCAATAGATCAGTCGTTCAACCCCGATCCAAACATTTTCGCCAAACGGAAATCGACCGAAGCTCGGGCGAACGCCGTCCGAGCTTCAGCCGACCGTTGGTAAGCCTATCGACGCCCTGCCGACGCCTGGGCGTGCCTCGGCCGACAAACATAGATCTATAATGACTCAGTGAACTTTCAAATACTAGTAGTCGTTTTGTGGAGGAAAAACTCAGGAAGTCAAGTCAAGCCTCAGAAGTCAAGCCCCAGTTCATTGATATATAAATTGAAACATCCAAAACAATAACAAAAACGAAACAGGTATTGTTTTCGGTGTCCAAATCTTATTGATGATAATTTTTTTTCAATGAAAATTTAACTTTGCAATTGAATTGTCTTTCATTAGAAAGGTTTGGCAGCATTCTTTGACAAGATCATATTAGTATTAGTTAATTATATGGTTTATTGCAAATTCATGCCCGTAGGCTAATTGCATGTTGACAACAGTGTCGAAATACAAATGTACGGTAAAACAAAAGGTATACATGTAATACAAGATCATTCTATAATATGACAGTAACATCTATCATCTTATGTCATAAACTAAACTGCCGTTACCTTTTATATATAAACAAGAAGCAGTTCGGCCGGAGCCCGTCCAAGCGCCCATCGATACCAGTACAACGCTCGCCCGAAGCACGCCTTATTTTTCATGAGTCGGCCGGAACACTGACGACGGTCGTCCGATTATTGTACAAAGCCCGTGCGAGGCTCGCACGAGGCCGAAGAGCTCGGGTGACCTCCGGCCAACCAAAAATCGGGTCTAAAATCGTCGGATGCCCGCCCGAATATTGGCCGAGCGCTGGGCGTTGCTCGGGCGAGCTACGGGCAAACTGTTGACGAGCTGTGCGAGTTCAAAAATCGTCGCCGAGGCCTCGCTGAATTTAAGCGCAGCTTCCAGTGACCCGCGAACGTCGGCCGAGCTCCGAAAAATCGCCCGAAGCTCGCAGAATCGCCAGGACGTCGGTCGTACTTCGGCCGAAAATCGCCATTTGGAGCTCGCCGACAAGTCGGCCGAGCAAAATTGTTGATTTGTGACGGGGGCTTTACTTTTCATGAGTCGGCCGGAACACTGACGACTGTCGTCCGATTATTGTACAAACCCCATGCGAGGCTCGCACGAGGCCAAAGAGTTCGTGCGACCTCCGACCGACCAAAAATCGGGTCTAAAATCCTCGGATGCCCGCCCGAATATTGGCCGAGTGCTGGGCGTTGCTCGGGCGAGCTACGGACAAACTGTTGACGAGCTGTGCGAGTTCAAAAAGTCGCCGAGGCCTCGCTGAATTGAAGCGCAGCTTCCAGTGACCCGCGAACGTCGGCCGAGCTCCGAAAAATCGCCCGAAGCCCGCGGAATCGCCAGGACGTCGGTCGTACTTCGGCCGAAAATCCCCATTTGGAACTCGCCGACAAGTCGGCCGAGCTAAACTGCTGATTTGTGACGAGGGCTTAACGACGCAAACCATAGACGCTCTCAGGTTCCTCAATTTAAACCCATACACCAGCTTTTATAGTGTAGTTTTGGACATGACAACGATACAACTCTGCATCGCTTCATACATACACAATAAACAGGTTCACGATTCTAAGCACGCATGTGAAATGCATTGTGAGTAGTATATCAAATGCGAAGGCCCCTGAGGAATTAACCAAAAAACGCCTGGACAGTGTTATGCATAATCAAGACAATGGTCGAGACAAGAACTTTTTTGAAGTTAGGGGCCTTCACTTTTGACATTTACTACGCATTTCTACGCATGTGTATGTACAATGGTAAACCTCATTATTGATTCTCTGTGATAGGACCGAAGGGAACAATGGGCGAAACAGGCGATCCTGGAGCGAAGGGTGAAACAGGTCAGCGTGAATCATGCTTCTGTCTACCATTGGTCGGACAATTAATCCTAATTCTAATGTCGTTATTACAGGCCCCAAACGTACATACAATACAGTGAGAAGATACTTTCGTTCTATTCTGATTATGTGTTCCTGGATAAGTCAAAACTCGCATAACATACTCTACACTGTGATACGGCATATGTTATCATGAATCGATGTTCAACCATTGCTTCATGTTAATAAAGGTACCCCGGGTCCTGTCGGTTCACAAGGAGCAAAAGGCGCGCAAGGGGAGGTCGGACTGAAAGGAGAAAAGGGCAGTCGTGGTGGACAGGGGATGACTGGACCTACAGGTAGGTGTTTCATATCCAGATCATGTTTTGCCATATTTTCTCTCTTGTAAATACATTGCTTCAGAGATAAATCAGTAAGAGCAGTCCAATCTGAGAAATCTCTCCACGAGATCATCTTGTACAGGACTGGAATATGGCAAAAGATCATCATTTTGTGATTTTGTAAATGATTTACTTTACTAATATTACTCAGGCCCGAAAGGTGAGAGGGGACCAACAGGACGAGTTGGAGGTAAGGGAGCTACTGGAGCTGATGGACAACCAGGGCAGAACGGGCAGTCGGGAATCAAGGGACAGGCAGGACCAAAGGGAGGACAAGGTACATACTTTGATAATACTTTCATACATAGATAAGTATATAAATACATACATACATACATACATGGATGTATAGGGTAGTTACCTTCGCCGAGAAGGTTATGCAGAGGGTAGCGTTTGTATGTATGTTTGTAGTGGCACAGCATAACTCGAGAACGCCTTGATGGACTGTCTTGGTATTTGGTATGTTGGTAGGTTTTGATGAGACCTGAAAACGATTAGATTTTGGGCCCCCTAGCGGCTCTTTACGGTACTGCAGCGGAACTTCCTGTTTTGATATCTCGTGTTCTGGACATGCTATGGAACTGCTTTTTGAGTGATAGATAGACCTTTGGACAAAGAGTACGTGGTATGGGTTTGGGCCCCCTAGCGGCTTTTTTTGGAACTGCAGGAGCAGGTTTTGCGTCTGACTTTGAAAGGGACTAACTCAAGAAGGGCTTGATGGATAGTAATAATTTTTGGTAAGTAGATAGCTTGAGTGATGATGTACATTATTAGATACTTCTTATGCAAATCACTATCTGATTTGCATAATAAATGAGGAAAGTTTGTATATCTGCCAAATTCCATGAAAGGACTCTGAAACATGTGTCCATATGTAACTGAGGAACAAAGAAATATTAATTGATATGAACTATGCAAATGAAGACCTCATTTGCATAATTAATGAGAAAATACTATAACAAGATGGCCTTGATGGATGATCATGATTTTTGGTATGTTGATAGCTTGTGTGATGCTTAGTATGATTGGACGATAATTATGCAAATCAGGTTCTAATTTGCATAATTAGTGAGGCAACTGTAAAAATCTGCTTTGTTCCATGATATGACTTCAAATTGTAACTGATGAAGAGAGGAATGTTGATAGATAGAAAATATGCAAATGTGTGCCTAATTTGCATACTTAATGAATAACTTCTTTAATTCCACACTGGCAATTGACGGTAATTTCATACATTTAATTTTTTTTTTGTGGCATCGGGAAATGAATGTGAACATCGTTGAATCAAATTATGCTAATACGGGCCTCATTTGCATAATTGATGATGAATATTAGCATAACCTTCTTTGTTATGCTCATAATTTGATAAGCTCATACTTTGGACATGTTATGTTTTAAGACAATCAACTGGTATGATTTATAATTGATGAGAACACTCCTTATACGTCAGTCATAAAGGTTAAAATCATTTGGCGAAGGTATGAGGTCGTGGAACTCTAGTTTCGTTATGAAGAGATAATCAAATATATACAGTCTTCTCAAAAATTGGACTCACCGTAATTTTCGACTGACTTGCTCAGTCTTCTTCCGCTGTCTGACCCTATCGCTGTGGACACGTGGTTTTCTCTACTTGTGTCCTCAGCAATAGGTCGAATGTCGTGGAAAGTCGGTATCGACTCCCGTGACGGTTAAGAGAGCTATATATTTAGATTGTGTATATTTATGCAATTGGTGGGCTCCACGTGTGGCATTCCAGAAATGAAGATGACAAGATCGGAGTTTAATACCGCCGACTCCTCCCATTTTCTATGACAGGTTCAAAGGGTGACAGCGGTCTGAAGGGAGACAAGGGCGACACGGGAAGTACCGGGCTGAGGGGTGAAAAAGGTAACTTATTCTAAAGGTTCCAACTCAAAAGGTTAAAGAATAGATAAAGGCAACAAAAACGGAAGATGCTGCCAGCAAGTGTTTATCGTAGGGTGAGGAAGGATACTGGCTTTAAGAGAACTTGATCTAATTTCTTTCTCTTTTCACCTGTCACAGAAATATATCGTCATTATATCGTCATTATATCGTCGTGTAAATTACTTTTGTTGATATATCTATATACATATATCATTACAACACAAATATTCACAGTAAATGTAACTAGAAGCTTATATATATATATTATCACCAGCAAAAACAATTAACCCCTTATATAGCATCAATTTGGCGTCTGATGTTTTTCACAGGAATGGTTGGCCCTGTTGGTCCTAAAGGATTTAGAGGAGCCAAGGGACCTATTGGACCACCAGGATTCAAGGGTGACAAAGGGGAGACCGGGATAATTGGACCCATAGGTAAGCAATTATCCCCATCCCTCTGACTTTTTTTCCTGTGGATGGAATTAAGCTATGATGTCCTAAAAGACAAATTAGATTTTATGTTTGTGTTATGCTTCCTCTTCCTCAAAAAAACATACGTCAAGTAAGTGAATATTGTAGTGACATGTAGTATACTAACCATGTCTAATGCATGCATATTTATCTCCATGAAAAATGGAGATATTGTTTTGGGTGTGTCTGTGTGTCTGTGTGTCTGTGTCTGTGTCTGTATGTTTCCGCAATACTGTAGTCAGCATAACTCCTGAACCTCTTGATGGACTACAATCATGATATTTGGTATGTGGGCAGGTGATGTAAAGCCGAAGAGTAAGGTTGATTTTTGGACCCCTAGTATGTGACCTTGGTACTGCAGCAGAACTTCCGTTTTTGTATCTTTTGACTTGGACGTGCTATGGTCTTGATTTTTGGGTGGCAGATAGCTTGTGATGTAATAAAGAAGTGGTGTAGATCTGGGCCCCCTATCAGCTTGCTCTGGAACTGCAGGGGCGTTATTGTGAAAATTTTCTAAGGAGAATAACTGAACAAAGGAACAACGGATTTCCATGATATTTAGTACACAGGTAGCTTAGACAGAGATGTACACAATGAAGTGCACATTATACTCATTGGGACTTAATTTGCATAACTAATAAGGAAAATCTATATTTCCAGTGTTTTCCATTATAAGACTCAAATACATGTAACATATGTAGTTTATGGCAAGTGGAACATCAACAGATACCAATTATGCAAATAAATTCCTAATTTGCATAATTAATGCAAAAATGCCATAATTCATCTAATTGGAATATTATATTTTTATAGGACTGTCAATATTGCAACATGTGTAAGTTAGATAAAGGTGTTTATGACCAAGCATATATTATGTAAAAGTGTGAGTCATTTGCATAAACAGAATTGTTCATGGAGATATGAGGTCTCCGAACTCTTGTTTGCTTGGCATTTCTGCCTTGCCGGCTAAGCACGGGTCCTGTGGTCTGGGTACCATCCACCGTAGATACCGCTGGCTCTCGCGGTACCCAGGCAGCTTAGTGATTTTACATGTTCGAGTAGCACATGTAGTACAGCTGAACACATTCATGCTGTGTTTTACAGGGCCTAAAGGGTCAAAAGGTGACTTGGGGCAGCAGGGACTACAAGGTAGGTCACTTTTTTAATAATTTCTGTAAAATGCTAGTTCAGAAAATTAATGTTTATAGAACAAAGGGTACACACAGGCATCTGCTCATTATTTCTAACTTCCAGGTTTTTCTATTTTCTATTTTCAGGTCCCAGTGGCCCGCCTGGCCCCGTTCTCATATTCCTCCCGTTGCCTTATGGTTTCCTCCACGGCATGCCAGGTTTGTGGCTACGTTTTGGATGTAATCATGACGTAACCATGTTTTATGCAAAAACGCCGTGCTTTTCTCACGTTTTAGAGGTTGAAAGACTTATAGCGACTAAAAGAATGGTTTCCTTGAAAACCATGGTCTCTGGTTGAGAATTATGAGACAATTATGAAACTAGCTACTGCTAGCTACTTTTCTCGGTGGAGACAATTAACAACTTCCACCCATCTGTATGTTGCCGATAAAGAATTTTTTTCTTTATTTCTAATCTTGACATTCCTAATCTGGCAAACTTTTAATCATGTATTACTTGCATGTAGGTATCTCGACAACGGTCGTCCTCTTGGTGGTCCATAGTCAGACCGAGGCTATCCCGGCATGCCCTGCGGGTCAGAACCTCCTATACAACGGCTACAGTCTGGTCAACATGGGCGGAGCCAGCATCGACCCAACCCATGGGTCTGGACAAGACATGGGTAAACAGACCATATAGATCATACACTCACATCTTCCTATTTGCCGAAGTTGGCAAGATTTGTGTTAGTCACGGCTTTTAGAAATTTAAGATAAATACTATTTCAGTTGTGATTGGTACACATTTTCTTTTGTTTAAAATGGATGGGGCGGAACAAAAAGGGGGGAAGGATAGGATAATAGGAAGATTCTAGGAAGATTTTTAAACTCTTGAACGTTTTAACGTTTTAAGAGTTTAAAAATCTATATTCTATGAAGATAATAATTTAAAAATTCTTATCTTCATAGAATATAGGTGATGTTGAGAGATGTTTTGTGCCACCACGAAATAAGGTAGAGAAAATAAAGACATCACTTCTTCTTCTTTTATATTTGCTATGCCCGAATCTTAAATGAGTGGATCAAATGAAAGATTCATTTGTGTTTTTTTCTCCTTACTATAGGTGCCACTGGCTCCTGTTTGACTCGTTTCAACACATCTCCCTTCATGCTTTGCGGTGTTGGTAGCGTCTGTAACAACGCCACTGCCAACGGCAAGACCTACTGGCTGACATCATCGAGACGCCATCTTACCACCTTCGAGTCGTTGTCTCATGACGAGCGGCAGGTCGCCATGGCAACTGCTGTGAGTCGTTGTGTCGTCTGCCAGGCTCCCGCCCCCATACAAGCCGTCCACAGTCTCTCTGACGTCATACCGTCCTGTCCCGTCGGGTGGGAGAGCCTCTGGACCGGATTCAGCTTTGCCATGGTAACCACCGTGGTCTATGATGCTTTTACATCGCCATCTTGAAATGAATAACAAAGTTCTCTCCACACAACCAAGCGTTTTATTCAAGCCAAAGTTTCGGTGACCGTCTGCCACCTTCCTCGGGGCAGTACTGACTGGTTCTATTTCGCAGTGCAGCTAGGTGTCGCTGCTTACAGATGTGGTCTCAGACGTAAAGTATTTACACATATACACAGGTATAGGTTTGGAGCCGTATCTGTTACGAGCGACACCTAGCTGCAGTGCGAAAAAGAAACGTCAGTATTGCCCTGAGGATAGTGACAGACGGTCACCGAAGCGTCAGCTTGCATAAACGCTTAGTTGTGTACAGAGAACTTTGTTATCTGGTGACTTGCCAAACTGATGAAACTATTCACGGATGCATCTTGAAATGCATTATCTCGTAATCAGACTTAAAGGAGGCGCGCAGAGATGAGTCATATTTTCATTTTTTTTATATAATACACAAGCTTTGTAGTTATAGGTGTTTTTCCATCACTGCATACCAAATGTAAGCCTGGCTACACTTTACGATTGTTTGGTCCTTGTTCCGGAATATTGGTTATACCGAATGGAGGGATGAAGAAATGTTAGAGAACGTTATGATGCTATCACTAAATAGTCAGATGGGCTTGATGTGTCCTTAGATTTGAAAGAGAAGTCACTTCATTAACTTCGCCTCAAAGATTATGTTTTGTCAGCGTTCGTGTGTGTGTTCTTCCTTCATTCTGGGTACACAATAACACAATGCCTGGATGGATTGTCTTGATACTTGGTATGTGGGTGGGTCCTATTGAGACCTCGAAATAATTAGATTTTGGGCTCTATAGCGGCTTGCTATGGTGCTGCAGCGGAACTTCAAATTTTGATATCTCGTGTTCTGAACATGCCATGGTCATGATTTTTAAGTGTCAGATAGCTCTCGGTAGGGAAAGTAAGTCCTGTAGGTTTGGGCCCCCTAGCGGCTTTTAGAACTACAGGAGCCGATTATGTTTCAAACTTCAACTCAAGAAGGTGTTGACGGATCGTTATGTTTTTTTATGTGTAGTTAACTTACGGTATGATTTACATAATCATATGCTTATTATGCAAATCAGGATATACTTTGCATAATTAATGAGGAAAGTTTATAAATCAGCTGCAATTCATTATAGGACTCTCAAAGATGTGACATGTGTGACTGAGAAAGAGAGGAATATCGATAGATATCAATATGGCAAATAAGACCTAATTTGCATGAATAATGAAAATATACTATAATTCCATAGTAAAGGATGGGAATTTCATTCGTGTAACATTGGGAAGGTAAGTGAATGATGACGTTGGCATTTATCATGCATACGAGGGCCTCAGTTACATAATTCATTAGGAATGCTTTAATAGCCTTCTTTGCTAAGCTAAAACTTTCATAATTTCAACACCTTTTTTTGGATAGAGAAGATGATCGACTGATATAGTTTAGGCAAGTGTGGACTTCATTTGCATACTCAATGAGGAAATTTACTATATTTTTCTCTTCTATGCAGCACTCTGAGTCCGAGGGGATAGGGGGCGCTTTTCTGAGCATCCCGAGCAGCTGCTTGCAGACCTATCGAGAGGACGCCGTTCTGGAGTGTAACAGTGGCACCGCATCCTGCCAGCTGGCCCACGGACAGTCCCGGATGTGGCTCCGCACCAATGACGAGAGAGTAGAGATGACGACACTTCCGCCGTGGTTGTACGAGGCGGTCGCACCAGACGAGCCCAGCCAGGTTGCTGACGTCTCCAATGGTTACGTCACTGGTATCAGCCGCTGTAGCGTCTGTATCAAGATATGAACAAGAATATAACAATGCTAATGCACACTAAAAACAATAAAAACCTTTAATGAGTACATTCTCACTGGATTGTTCAAGACCTACACATGTAAGTGCCAGTCTTTGCCAAGCATATATCTTTAATAAAATATGATTCAGAATGTCAATGTATGTGAACTTCATTTCACAAATGTTCCATCTAAAGCAAAATAAATGTTAAGGTGAGGTGAGGTATGATTAGAATAGCTTTGAATATCGCGTTTTAAACTTTTGATTTGTCTTCTATATAAGCTTCTTGTTTTTGTCTTCTATATAAGCTTCTTGTTTTTTGTAATCTACATTGGTAGGAAGCAAAAGTAGTTTTTTATAGCTCATAAGGCTTTTTCTTCAATAGAATGCATGGTATGAGCAATATTGAGCAATATTTGGAGGCGATTCTTATCTTAGTATAGTTCAGGTGATATGTGATTATATTTGGGTCTATGTCATAGATAATTCGTGGCTAGCTTTATCATTTAAACATGTTCACTTTTTTTCTTTTCCCTTTTTTAATATATTTTTATTGATAGTGATTAGCTACTGTTATGTATTGTGACATTGTTTAACGTCTAGATAATACTTTTTTTCATACATCAACATTAAACTTTGAGTGAGTATTGCTTCCTGTATTCCGATTCAGTCATTTCCTTTCGGTCATAATCAATTTTCATTTGAGTGTGTGTGTGTGTGTCTGTTTCCGCAAATTTGTAGTCAGCAATAGCTGTGAGCTAATTTCGGAATTGACTGTGATGATATTTGGTTTGTGAATAGGTGTTGGGAAGACAAATGTAAGTAGCGGGGATGCTAGCGTTCCTTCTTCGGATCTTGCTGGCGGGGTGACGAAGATTACGGGACCGTGACGGAAGGCAAGACACAACGTAACAAAAACGTTCTATGGCAACACTTACGTCACGGCAACACTACACATTCCTACACAAAGGACAAGGTCGATTTTGGCAGCACCAAGTAATGCTACGGTCACCATTGCACCGGTGTCCGTAAAGGGTGTAGTCCCAGCCAGGCCCCGAAGACAAATTTGTCCCGGTGGACTGCCGGACACCAGCAGGATACCACTCGGGGTTCTCATGATTAGCTCACGGCGTCTATTTGTTACCGAGCCCCGTCTTGATTTTAACTCCGGCCGTGTTAAAAACTTCCAGGCGCCCGGCCGTGCTCAAAAATAGCCAGGTAGCTGCTGTGTTCCCCGTCGTTTCTTTGTTCAGTTATGCTCTTTGGAAGATGTTGACAATAACAGCCCTGTAGTTCCATAGAAAGCTGCTAGGGTGCCCAAACTTACACCACTTCTTCCTTACATCACAAGCTATCAGCCACCGAGACCACAGCACGTCCAGGTACGGAAACCAGGGCCCAAAATCGACCTTGATCTTTTCTTCCCCACACCTACTCACATACCAAATATCATCGTAATCCATTTAGAGGTTCTTGAGTTATGCTGCCTACAAAAATCCGGAAACACAAACAAACACACACACACACACACACACACACACACACACACACACACACACACACACACACACACACACATGTTTCTCCTCCTCCTTCTTCAAGTTCTTCTTCTGTCAAATCTTCAAATCGATTAATCTCTGTCATTTTTAGACCAAATGACCTGACATTTGGCACAAAGGTAGTATAGGCAAATACCCCCGGACGTGTGTTTTTTTCGATATAGACCATTAAATTGATCTTATTGCGATTTTTAGGCTATTTTTTACCAATGTCGTATATCTTGGCCCCCTGCCCCCTGGTATTTCAACCGAATGACCTCAGATTTGCTATAGATGTGCCTTGAACAAATATCTAAAGGACTACATTCCCATTTTTGGCATATATCTCTTCAAAACGATTTGTTTTGGGCTTTTTTCGACAATATTTGCCACTTCTGTCACTTTCAATACTACATACAGTGTTGGAAGTGACAGCCAATGGTAGCACTGCATCTCAAAATGCGACCACCTGCTTGGCCAATTGAGTTAATCTATTTATCTTGCATATATGGCGCAGGTGTGCTAGTATTCATACCAAATGTGGTATGGGAATGCCTAGGACATGTGCTTACATGGCTTTGTTCACTCTATTTTTAACAAAGATACACATCTCCGGTTCCTATGTATGTCAAACCAATATGATGTGAAAATTGGCTGCCTTGGTCATGTACACAGGCCCTCATTCAAATGTTTGGCACACATGTACAGCCCTTCAAAACGATTGTTGAAATAAACAATTTTTTCGTTATTTTCAATCCAAAATATATACTCTTGAATCATCCATTGAAACATAGGGATGTCAATTTTTTTTATATTTCACCCATACTATGGCTGAAATATGTTGTTTGTGGTCATTTCCTTCTTCTCCTGTCAAATCTTCATATATATAATTATCTTCGCCGAGAAGATTATGTTTTTGGTTACGCCAGCTGCGGGGTGGGTCTGTATGTATGTGAAGACCATAACTTTAGAAACCTTTGATGGATCTTCATGATTTTCGGTAGGTGTGTGGTGGTTGTGAAAAGGAAAGTCATGTTCGAAAATGGTTCACCTGACGTTTTCCAACAGTACTGCAGCGGACTTTGCATTTTTCTGTGTTAGTTTGTATGTAGGCAAATAAAGTGACGGAAACATCAATGGATCTTCATTTTGGTACGTGAGTAGCGGTTGTGGGAACGGAGGTCAAATTCAAAAATGGTTCCCCTGGCATTTTCCGTCTGTACTGTATCGGGTATTGTGTGTATGTGTATTTGTATGTCGCCAAGATAACTCAAGAAGCTGTGAATGGTTCTGCATGATATTTAGTGGATGGGTAGGGTTTACAGAAAGAAAGGTCAAGTTCGATAGTGGGCCTTCTAGCCGCTATTTAAGGTACTGCAGCCGAGCTTCAAAATTTGAGGGCATATTTTTGCAAGCGCTATGATCATGATTTTTGTTTGGTAGATAGTTCATGCCACAGGAAGTAAGTTGTGTAAGTTTGGGCACCCTATCGGCTTGTTTGGAACTGCAGTGGGTGTTTTTGTTTTGACCTTCGGACATGAATAAGGGGTCGACAGATCGTCGTGGTGTTTGGTATGTAGAGAGCTCAGATAGTGCTTTATATAATCAACGACTAATTATGCAAATCAGGAGCTAATTTGCATAATTAGTAAAGAAACTTTGTATATTCGTTGCATTTCATATTGGGACTCTTAAACATGTGACAGTGTCCCAGTGAACAGGTCATATAAACAAATGGCCTGCAAAAGTAGGTCATATAAACAAATGGAGCACAGCACTGCTCTCCAAGCAGAGGTGTGTGTCCGGCTGGTTTTTCACGTGTTCAGTTTAGGCATTTTTGTCCAAAACACGTTGGCGACATACCGAAAAGGAGACAAAATAGAAAGCCCGACAAAAACACCTAAAAACACGTCAAAAACCAGCCTGCTCTGCTTGGAGAGTACACTGCTCCAAAACTGCACCACTGCTAGATACGTAAAAGTCACATTTACTATATCTTTCAAAATGTGTATGATATGGAATAAATATTTATTCTATTCATATACAGTAGAAGCCACTTAATTGCACCTCGGATTTACATTTAACTGCACCAAATCCCAAAATCCCAAAATCCCAAACCGTTCCCATTCACTGTATTGTTAGTGACTCCGCATATCTGCACGGCGCATGGTCACCAATGCCGGGTAACTGCACCAAAATGTTTCAAAAATCCTCGACAAGTTAATTAAAAAGGTGCGCTAAAATCAGCAAACGCGGTACAAATGAGCCGATAAGTGTCTATGTAGAGGCACAATACCGCCAATATGTCTAAAATTGTTTTCACTTACAAAGGAAGGTGGTCTCCATTGACAATCACGTTGATAGTGATCGTATGGGAGGTCCTCGGCGGGTCCCGGGGCGTGTCATCAGCATAAAGAGACGCACGCCTGCCAAAGGCGGCATTGCGCTTTGACAGACAGCATGCTGTACTCAATAAAGATTGGTCTCTACCTGTACACTGTCTTATTACTGTGAATGTATTTAAGTTCGCGGGGATTTGATTTCGCGTTAAGGATGACATGGGGTGTTGTCGGCGGTTTTAGGTTCGCGGCAGCGCTATATTCACATACTGCTGCTGGCGCTCACTGATTTCACTCACTGTGTCCTGAGTTATCTTTCCTGAGAATTTGAAATTTACTGTTTAATACATAAACGTGGACCTAACAAGAGGTGGAATCTACGGTGTTACCGCACTTTACCTGTATAACGAAAGCTTTCTAACATCTAAATGCGTACTAACAAGTTCATACAGCACACCGAGGTTTATAAACTATTCACCTCCTGTATGATACAGTGTACTACCGGTCCAGCTGGGCAATTTTGCATAATTGCACCAGCCGGATAATTGCACCAACTACGCTGGCAAATGGGGTGTGCAGTTAAGCGGATCATCACTTTCAACTTACGACACTGCAATATCAAACCTTTGTGGCTCGTATCATATCAACATACAGACTCATATTTTTTCATGACCAGTTATAACATATGTCAGCACACTACACACATATACTAGTCCTGTACCGCCAAATGATTTTTATCCCTATCTAGATTGCCCCCCCTCATAACTTCCAAACGACATGGTGTACGATCAAATTTGCGAGGGGTGATATTAAAGCATGTAACGTTGGGTAACATAAATTCGCGGGGTACTTAAATTCGGGATTTTTCGAAAACGGGGTATTTAGGGATATGTGCTAGATGCAACATCAGTAATACCGCTAGAAATGCAAACTTGACAGACTAACGTATTCAGAACACTGGCTGAAAAGCTTCGATAACCATGCATTAGAAGTTGGCGACGTCAAAAACTCTCCGTCCCTTATTGTCACAGTCTGAGGGCTTCGTGGGAGAATTATGCTACATAGTTGTTCGCTGGTTTATAAGACAAATGTCACATCCGCTTCCTGCTCAACACAATTATTTACAATACAACTTATTAGAATCTCTTTTGCTAACCTACAACTGAACTCTAAGTCTGATTAATCATCAAAACGCCTCTTTGTTGCTACAACCAATGGCTACGGCACTACGGTGAATTTTCCCGCCGCCATATTCGTTACCCTGAATCCTGCTATTCGGCAGACGACAAACGTTTGCGAGGAACACTTTTTTGTCCACATGTTGTGTGTGATAGTGGACTAATGGCGATATTTTCCTCAAAGTTTGCTCTTAGCACAAGCAGAAACACATGGACATAGTAGTATTACCATTTCTACGGCATCCAGCTAACGCCCCGATGAATAATGTACAAATTTCCATGACGGTGGGGATCGACTTTGAGTAACGTTCTACCGACTCAACACACGGGTTGTTCCCGGATGCCTGATGTGTGCGGTACGGCCGTTTTTTCGTGTATTTTTTTTACTTGGACACATCTATATCCATAGCACTCTCCTCAAGCCAAGGATGGAGCGAATAGCTGCTGTATAAAATGTAATTAGCGGTAAGATATTCAAGACGAATCTTCTCTCCCGAATTAATGTTCACCCCTGTCCGACAGCACCGTCATTGTGCGTGCGGCGGACGGTAGTTTCAAGTTGAAATACTATGGTGTCAGCACGACTAGAGACAAAATCTACCATATATATGATTAGTGCAAAGATAGTACATGATACTGACAGAATAATAGAAAAAAAGGATGGTTTATTGTTCTGCTAGATTGATTTCAGTCAACCATTATCGGAAAAATCCCGAATTTATGTTACCCAACGTTACATATTAATCACTACCCATAATAAGCCTTGATTATTTTGCGAAGATAATGTGTTCGTGGAACTCTAGTTATGTATACTATGATAAATTTCGTTCTTCCCTGGGGTTCATCTTTTTTAATTCAATTTTGAACTGGATTGATTATGTGCAAGAGTGTATTTTTGAGCGGATATCTTTCGACTGGTCAAGTTTACATGGAGATGGCACTGGAATATTCCATTCTTGCAACGGGGAATTCTTTGATTATCTATTTAAATTTTGAGCTGGAGTGATTATGACAATGGCCATATGTTAGCAGAGCTATACTTTGGGTACCTCAGGTGAAGAAATACACAGCGGGAGTTTCGTCACCACACGCCATATTCGCACGCGCGTGTAAAACTTCCCGTAGCGCGATGTTGGCACGCGCGTGTATTGCTTCCCGTAGCGCGGTATTCGCACGTGCGTATAAAGTTTCCCGTAGCGCGATGTTGGCACGTGTGTGTATAACTTCCCGTAGCGCGATGTTGGCACGCACGTGTATATCTTCTCGTAGCGCGATGTTGGCACGCTGGGCGCCCGCACAAAGAACCGTTGACACGCCCGCACAAGGAATGGGTGACATGCGCGTGTATTCCTTCCACTAGCACGATACTGACACGTGGGTGCCTCCCACCAGTCTTAAAACGCTGTGTGTCTCGTGTTATTATCAATTCTTTTCGACAGACACAAGATCTACGGACAGATTTTCAACGCCCTAACCCTATGTTGGCACGTGGGGCGCACATACAATGAATCCCGATAACGTGTGGTTCAATTTACCAGACAAACTCATCCACCGTGCGAGCACAAGATCTACACGGGGAATTTGTCAGTCGGCACCGCACACACCAGGTAATAACGTGGATTTCTTCAATTTACCGGACGAACGCACGTACCGTGCATACACGCGACCCACTGCAATATTTGGCTTAGAATATTTGTCAGGGTAAACATCCAGGATTACATTTCCTTCCATATGCCTTTTTTTTTACTTTGGATTATCTAAAAGTGGTATATACTCTGTGGTTGTTTGTTATGAACCGTTTGTCATGCGCGTACAGATGATCTACTGAGCGAGCATTTACCGGTACCTGTATCGGTACTTCGCTCTGCTAAATTGGTAACAAAACTATGTCAGTAATTATAAGTACATTGCTATAACACAAGATATAGTAACAAAATAAAACTCATACCTGCACATCTTTAGCCACGCAGCTTTGCTGTATTCCTTGACCGCTGTGCGCTGGATGGCGTCTAATTTGAAAGTGACGCGACTCTGTTTTAGATGCTAATACATATGCGCGCATGCGCGCTGCTCCTACCCATGCGTAACCAAGACAACCAGGATACAGAATTTGCATCACAATGCGTGTTCCATTCAGTTGTAAAGTGTGCTTTCTCTTTGAATGTTACTGTAGTACTTAGATAGATGTTTTTTTTATTCAAAATAAATGATAAAATAAAATAGATTGATGTTTGACGTTCATAAACGTATCACCATGAGCCATTTCTATATATTGTTATCTTGCTTTCCTTCAATAACAAAAAGTTTTGTTGTACATGTTCTTTGGAAAGTAATTTTGTTATACACGCACCACTCAACTTTATTACACAAATTTCGAACGGAAAGTGTCCGAAAATTTAGTCGGAGTTTTTTATTCAAAATAAATGATAAAATAAAATAGATTGATGTTTGACGTTCATAAACGTATAACCATGCGCCATTTCTATATATTGTTATCTTGCTTTCCTTCAATAACAAATAGTTTTGTTGTACATGTTCTTTGGGAAGTAATTTTGTTATACACGCACCACTCAACTTTATTACACAAATTTCGAACGGAAAGTGTCCGAAAATTTAGTCGGAATTTAGCAGCTTTACACACGTCATCGCCAGGCGATCGTAGCAAAGAATACTAGTATCATTGCGTCGCTAACCATTACGGCAAGCTGACAGATCTTTCAATGTTCGGCTAGTCATACTTTTAAAACTCAGTAAGAGTGCAACTAAACGATCAAACACATTGGCCTTATAACCATTTTACCGTCTTTTTTATATCTTTTGGATGAAAGTGTCAGCAAATTCAGCGGGAATAAGGCAACTTCACACACACTGCCGATTGTAACAAGGACTATCCTAGCGTCACTAATAAAAACCGTTACTTTCGTCGTTCGTGTAAACTAACACATTTAGTGGTAAAACTTTTTTTAAATTTTTTTCCAAACTTTATTCAGATAAACAAAAGATACAATACAGAAACATGAAATAAAGTAATACAGTTGTACATACGCTGACAAATGAATAACTTGCGGCCACAATCAATTGAAAACAAGGTATAACGATTCCCATGTCTTATTGTGTTAACCTATTTTGTTCCGAAATGTTGCAATCTTTTCCTCCAATCTGTATATATACTTGACAAAGGAAATAAATCTTTGGATGGATAGATTATGAGTCGCGGTTTTTATATATAAATATTTTTCCTAACAAGATAATGACATTTGAAATGACTGGTGTTTCGCTTGATAAGTTCCCCAACAATACATTCAATGGGTTGTTAATGTCTAAGTAATGTCCCGTTGTGAAATTGTACCATGTTTGCATCTTTTTCCAAAAAGAGAATACAATGTGACAGTTCCAAAATAAATGTTTCGTTGTTTCTTCTTTCTCCCCGCACAGGGAACATTTCGAAGTAGTTTTGATGTTCCAAATATGCAAAATTCTATTTGTGGCAAGAAACTTATGTAAGAGTTTGAATTGGAATGTCCTGCTTGCAGAGTCGATAGTAATTTTGTAAGGTAATTGAAATATCTGTCTCCAGGGGAGAGTAATGTTAAAATCGTCCTCCCAATACGAAAGTGGTAAAACTTGACATGATTGACTATCTCCCTTTGATAATGATAGATTAACTGTAGTAACGTTGTGTGTATGTGTGTGCGCGTGTGTGTGTATGGATCTGCTATAACATATGGTTTATCCTAACACTACATTCGAATCTTCCGGTTTCTACTAACAAGCTTTTAGTATAAACAATGATATGTAAAGTACTTGACATAAATTTAGCACTGTTTATCGAATGGCATTTAATACTTACGTCCAACCTCTTCTATGTACTGGGTTTCCTCCCTTCGTAACAAAACAAACTATGATCTAGAATACACATCTCTGTCTGGCCATTTGCATCGACGCCAACGTCGCGTCCTCCAAGTGAACAAAGGCATTGTCTAAGTACAAACGTCGTGTCATACATTCTATTCTAACGGATAATAAAGGCATTTCCTTTATCAATTCATTGTTACCCTTTGTTATGTACATCGCACAAACAGAATGCCTAAATGTGGTCGTCGGTTTGTGAAAGCCGCTCAATTTTTATCTAGCTTTGTGATTATTTCGACTACGGTAATTTTTTCTTAGACACAGGATTTGATTTAATTTCATTGATTTCGTTTTGTATTCGACTCAGTGTTGCATACTATAAGTAACGTATACAATAAAGGTCTTCATTTATTTATTATCAGCACCTGGTAACTTACCTTTTGCCATGCGTAAGCATGCCGATTTCAATTGTCAGAAGAAGAGTTTCCCACGCCGTTTTGCTGAGACCTCTCCTCTATGAAGTCCACGTTCTGACGAAGTTGTGTATGTTCTGCCTGCCCTGCGTTGCGTTTGTATCTAAACCGTTACCTTCTCCTAACTCAAGTTGTGGTCGGAATTATGGTTTTACTAACAGTGACACAATTTACGTCAGGGCTTACCTTTCAAAGATATATGTTTGACATTTGATGAGGAAACAACATGGATTTAACCAAGGAAGTTAAAAGAAAGGTATACACCGAAACTGATAATTCTGTACGAATAAAAAAATATCTTCCAACAATGACGTCTACTAAAGCATGAATCAGACAGAAGCAGCCGATAGTAACAATTTTCCCACTGTGATCAAGTAGATTAAAATAGACTTTTAACCGCCTTGGTTTGACATCATTACGTCAATTTTGTGTTACGAACTTACTCTTCATTCCCTAGCGCAATATTTGACTTCTCAGTGGCTACTTTGGATTTATTCCCAAAGCACCCCTCTCACTGGACCCGCGGCACACAACGAATGTCACCGACAAAAAACGAATCCTTTTTAAAAACTTTGTGTTTTTGTTGTCTTTTGGGTCATACTTATACGTTTTAAATGATATTCCCATTATAAAGTCAAGAGTAACACAAATCCAGTTTAGGACGCTGCGACGCCGCCAGCGTGCCGTGGGTCCAGTGAGAAGGGCGCTTTATCATACGGTTCAACAAGTACAAGATACAGAAACATGTAAGGTAAAACAAGACGGCGAAGGTGAGTCACTGATTAAGTTGCATCCCACGTCGACTACAGCAGTATCCACCATAGAACACAGTTCATGGGGAACAATGCACTTGCAACTAAAGCAACTGGATTTCTTGTGAATTTCAGTGTTGAGATTGGGTCCAATTTGTATTTCTATTTCATACTTCTAATTTATAATATAATACCTAACAGTTAGGCTAACACTTGAAACTGTGAACCCTAATACCACTGACCCAGTAAATCTTCACGGTTTCAATTCTTAGAAATGCAGCAAATAGAGTTCAAATTAACAAACTAATGTCTAATTAGCAAATTACTTGTACTCTTGAAAATTGGGGATAGTACATAGATGGTGTAATTGTTGCAGCCAAACTCTGGGGGAAATACTGTTTTTTTCTTCATTTGCCACCAAACATCGCGTCCAAGAGCAAACAATGGCAGTATCTACAAGTGACATCAGGACTTACATTTCAAGGTCTTTCAATAATAGATCTATACGTTTGACGTTTTAGGAAATAGCAAGAATTAAACTTTAGAAGAAATGTATACAACGAAACAAATAATTTTATACCGAGGAAAAGCTTGCAACAACGACGTCTGCTAAGGCATGGATCAGACTGTCAGATAGAAATGGTCGATAGCTTCTATTTTCCACTTGCGTGCAAAGATCGTCTTTAAATAGCGGAAGGAATAGTGCAGTCTGTTCACCGTAACACCCTGGGCATAAACACGCACTGCCAGTCTGTTCACCGTAACAAAACTAACATAGTCCGTAACACCCCGGGCATAAAATTGTAGCCGCGGGCAGGGGAGGGGGGGGGGTGCTGCGTGTAAAGATCGTCTTTAGCGGAAGGAATACACGCAGTCTGTTTACCACCATAACATAGTCCGTAAAACCCCGGGGCGGGCAGAAAATTGTAGCCGCCGGGGGGGGGGGGGGTGCTGCGTGTAAAGATCGTTTTTAACTTTTTAGCGGAAGGAATAGTGCAGTCTGTTTACCACCGTAACAAAATTACATAGTCCGTAAAGCCCCGAGCAGAAAATTGTAGCCGCCCGGGGCGGATCCGGGGGGAGTGCTGCGTGTAAAGATCGTCTTTAGCGGAAGGAATACACGCAGTCTGTAGTGTTTACCGTAACATAGTCCGTAAAACCCCGGGCAGAAAATAGTACCCGCCGGGCGGGGGAGTTTTGCGAGTAAAGATCGTCTTGACGGTGTAAAGATCGTTTTTAACTTTTTAGCGGAAGGAATAGTGCAGTCTGTTTACCACCGTAACAAAATTACATAGTCCGTAAAACCCCGAGCAGAAAATTGTAGCCGCCCGGGGCGGATCCGGGGGGAGTTTTGCGTGCAAAGATCTTAACGGAAGGAATACACGCAGTCTGTAGTGTTTACCGTAACATAGTCCGTAACACCCCGGGCAGAAAATAGTACCCGCCGGGCGGGGGGAGTTTTGCGTGCAAAGATCGTCTTAACGGAAGGAATACACGCAGTCTGTTTACCGTAACATAGTCCGTAACACCCCGGGCAGAAAATAGTAGTACCCGCCGGGCGGGGGGAGTTTTGCGTGCAAAGATCTTCAATGGCGGAAGGAATACACGCAGTCTGTAGTGTTTACCGTAACATAGTCCGTAAAACCCCGGGCAGAAAATAGTACCCGCCGGGCGGGGGGAGTTTTGCGTGTAAAGATCGTCTTAACGGAAGGAATACACGCAGTCTGTTTTACCGCAACATAGTCCATAACACCCCGGGTAGAAAATAGTACCCGCCGGGCGGGGGGAGTTTTGCGTGCAAAGATCTTAACGGAAGGAATACACGCAGTCTGTTTTACCGTAACATAGTCCGTAACACCCCGGGCAGAAAATAGTACCCGCCGGGCGGGGGGAGTTTTGCGTGCAAAGATCGTCTTAACAGAAGGAATACACGCAGTCTGTTTTACCGTAACATAGTCCGTAACACCCCGGGCAGAAAATAGTAGTACCCGCCGGGCGGGGGGAGTTTTGCGTGCAAAGATCGTGGATAACGGAAGGAATACACGCAGTCTGTTTACCATAACATATTTTCTAACTCTGATAATATTATATAGATAGTGCTTTCTTGTAGTTTGAAATGGAACATTGTACAGCCTAGAACCTAATCATTGTATAGCATTGAACCTTCTTGTAGCTTTTAGTAGTTTGATATAAGTAGCCAGTAGCATTTTATCTTTGCCTTACATTGTACCTGTTACAATCGTTGTGCAATAAACTTTGACTTGACTTGACTTGACTAACATTGAGTCTGAACCTCGGGCAGAAAATAGTAGCCGCCGGGCGGGGGGAGTTTTGCGTGCAAAGATCTTCAATGGCGAAAGGAATACACGCAGTCTGTAGTGTTTACCGTAACATAGTCCGTAAAAACCCGGGCAGAAAATAGTACCCGCCGGGCGGGGGGAGTTTTGCGTGTAAAGATCGTCTTAACGGAAGGAATACACGCAGTCTGTTTTACCGTAACATAGTCCGTAACACCCCGGGCAGAAAATAGTAGCCGCCGGGCGGGGGGAGTTTTGCGTGCAAAGATCGTCTTAACGGAAGGAATACACGCAGTCTGTTTACCGTAACATTGAGTCTGAACCCCGGGCAGAAAATAGTAGCCGCCGGGCGGGGGGAGTTTTGCGTGAAAAGATCGTGGATAGCGGAAGGAATACACGCAGTCTGTTTGCCACCTCAATTCGCTCAAGAAATGCGTGCCAACTCTTGTGGTGAAGAGGAAATACACGCGCGTGCCAAATTAGCGCGACGTGACGAAATACACGTACGTGCAAAGTGTGCGTGTCATGAAGAAACTCCCGCTGTGTATTTCTTCACATTTGGGTCAGTTTATATACCTGGTTAGCAGCAGTGTATTTGAACTGATCTGTTTTAAACGAGGATGGTGCTGGAAGAGTCAATTCTTAAAGGGGGACATTTTCTACACTTTATTTTGGGCTGGGGTACTTATGCAAAAGTCCATTTGTTTAAGTGAATATGGTTTTGGACTAGTCCATATTGTGTGGAGGTGCCACTGGAAGACTCCATTCCTGTATGGTGGGACTAATTGTTTTAAACTCAATTTTGGACTGGGATGATCCATTTTTTTCATGGATTCCGAAGTAATTTAGAATGGTCCATTATCATTTTGGGACAGTCCATTTTTTTGCATGGGGAGGAGTATGGCTAAACATGCTGTATTTGCTCGCAAATGTTGCCTTTCTAGTTCTTCTTTGTATTCTCAAACAGCCCGGCCGGGCCCCGGCTTGGAAATGTGACCCTAGCATAACCAGAGCCCTTGGATTGGTCCTTCAGGCTCCAAACAGCAGTTAGACGATTATTTCACTATCTCTATAGTGTCCCCTAAGACAGCCAAGATTTCACACAAATGATCCCACCAAGAAAGGATTTTCTTTGGTTTAATACCATGTTTTTATTTGGCGTCAACTGTTGAGTCCCCCTCATCGGCTATTGATCCGTGACGGTACTGCAACCTTGAAACTGTCGACAGTTCCAAGGCTGCTGTTTCGCCACGATTCACTAGTCGGCGCTTCAGTGCCGTGACTAAACGATTGATGTTCAGTTTTGGCTGTCGCCACACAAAGCTTTATTATAACATTTATCAAATTGCTGTGTTACTGTTGAGGTTTGATATCATCTAAGACCACGGCAAGCTAAATGTGTAGATGAAATGCAAATTTAATTTTCTTTTTTCTTTCAAAAGCAATACGGGAGCAGATGTCATCAATTCACAAAAGTTACGTGCTGCGGCCCTGGTATCAGTAATTAAGATGCAGTGAAACATCTAACGAGAGGAGCCAAATGTGCAAACTGATATGACATTTATTCATTTTGTTGAATAGTTTGTAACATTGAAAATAATATACATCAGGACATTCGGAGGTAAAGCGTTAGCTAATGTCACAGTGACACCACAAGCCACAAGTGGTAAAAACATGTAGTCAATGTGTTCTACAGATGGTATCTGCTAAAACATTTTTAAAACTTAGACAACAAGTCCAACTACCTGATACTGATAGGCCGACACTTATGATTTTGATTCTAAAGTAATGTTCTAAAATTTGACTCGACCATTGCGGGAAATCAGGTGCAAAAAGTTGGGGCGCAATCTTCTCTGCAAATAAACCACCCTAACCAGAGCCCTTGGATTGGTCCTTCAAGCTCCAAACAGCAGACAGACGACCATTCTACTATCTCTATAGTGCCCCCTACCACAGACACCCCTAAACAGCCAAGATTTCACACAAATAATCCCACCAAGAAAGGATTTTCAATGGTATAATTTTTTGTCGTCAACAGTTGAGTCCCCGTCACGCTTTTGATCATGGTACTGAAGTGCCGGCATCGAATACATATTTATCAAGAATGCACTCAAATTAAGGAGTCGTTGTTTACAAAAGAACGTAAAGTAACGAGTATGCGACTAAGCAGAGCGATACTAAAAATGGTGACGTTTGCTCACAGTACTAGTATTCTACTTTATTTCTGGTTCCATGATGAGTGTGCCATGTTTTTCCAGGGCATGATCTGCACACTACGCACAGTTCTGTTGTTTTCTTATTTACAGTATCTGGCTGTACAAGAGGATATGTACAGTCTTTATGATCATGACGTCTGCAGCACTATTGCCAAGTCGGTGTGAGGCCATGCACTTAGCTATCTTGTTTCTGACTGGATGTCCGCCGTTTACTTATGTGACTGTAGCGCTGCTATTTTTCATACGCGAACTTAAAACCACCGCAAACACTCCATTTTCTCCCTACCCGAAATTAAATCCCCGTGAACATTTCTTCATTGACAGTTGTTTGGTCAGAAAAAGTAAACGGGTATTCTGCTATAGCGCATGGATCAAAAGCGTCGCCTGGCAATCCTCACTACGACTGCAACTTTCTACTTTCAAAGACGCTGCTGTTACTTTAAACACTGCATGCTCATGGATCTAAAAGGTCGCCTTCGGAAATGTTAATTAGAGTCGCAATAGTTTGTGGTATGTCGTCGTCCTGTTAAAAATAATTTTGATGTTAAGAAGCAACACTTTTAGCAATACAAGGCAGTCATGGTATCTTGCTTGCTAAGGTTATATTGCAGTATGAATTCACACAGAAACTCACAAGCAAAGAACAGCTTTCGTCATAGGTGAAAGGTTTTCTGCTATCAGCGCATTTAGATTCAAGGATCAAAAGCGTTGCTTTGTAATTTTTGGTAGAACTGCAATTATCTGATGTCAAAGAAGCTTCAGTTCCATACGGATAAGCGACTGGAAAGCCCTGCTCTGACTGTGATACTGGATCAAAATAAATTATAGTGTGATTTTCTCTATGTACGGCCCCAGGTTTACAATAACGTTACACAACGTGATTATCTCCATGAAAAAAGGCTTTTTCATGAGATACTGTTTTGCTTGCGTTTGGTGTCTGTGTGTATGTTTGTGTCACCGGACGCTTAAAGTCGCCATAACTGTAGAACCTGTACATGGATTGTAATGATTTTTGGTATGTGGGTGGGTGTTAGGTGGAGGAAGGTCAAGGTCGATTTTGGGCTTCCTGGCATGTGTGACTGGAACTGCAATGGCGTATTTGTTAAAATCTTAAATGTAGAAGAACTGAAGAGTGGATCGACAGATCGTCATGTTCTTTGGTACACAGGTAGGCTAGACCAAGTTGTACACACTTAAGTGCAAACTATGCAAATGAGACCGAATTTGCATAAGTTAGGAGGTAAATCGTTTGCATGTGTGTCGTCGGATGCTTAAAGTCAGCATAACTGTAGAACGTGTAGATGGATTGTAATGATATTTGGTATGTGGGTATGCGCTGGGAGGAGAATGGTCAAGGTCGATTTTGGGCCCCCTGGTTTAAGTCCCTGGAACTGCAGTGGCCTATTTGTAAAAATGTTCCAAAGGGGTTTAACTGAAGAGAGGAACAACAGATTTTCATGTTATTTGGTACGCTGGTAGGTTGGACGGAGATGTACACACTGAAGTGCAAATCATGCGAAGTTATTGTGTTTGTGTGTGTGTGCGCGTGTGTGAATGTTTGTGTCACCGTGTTTGTATGTATGTGTCACCGGACGCTTAAAATCAGCATAACTGAAGAACGTGTGGATGGATTGAAATGATATTTGGTATGTGGGTAGGTGTGGGGAGGGGAAAGGTCAAGGTCGATTTTGGGCCCTCTGGTATGTGTCACTGGAACTGTAATGGCGTATTTGTCAAAATCTTCAAAGGAGAATAACTGAAGAAAGGAGCGACAGATTTTCATGTTATTTACTGGGCAGGTAGCTTAGAGAGGGATGTATACAATGAAGTGCAAATTATGCAAATTGGACTTAATTTGCCTAAGTAATGGGAAAATCTATATTTGCAGTGTTGGCCATTGTGGCACTTCTAACAGCTGTTATTGTTGATAGCGAAAGTAGGTCACTGTGGAACCTGAGCCCCCGACAGCTGCAGGTGGCCGGGGGTCATACCATTGAGCGATATAGAATGGGGGGAACTGGTTTAATACAAAAAAAAGTTTCATGGAGATTTTGGGTCCTAAGACTCTTGTTCCGTTTGTAGTCGGTAAAGTATACGTCTAATCTAAGACGTTGAACGTGCAAAGCAAACAGATCCAAGACTAATTGCAAACGAATGCCAGTGAACATTGCTAGGCGACGCTTTTGATACATGAGAATGCAGTCGACGGTGTCAAACAGGATGCTTCTTTGACAGTAGATAACTGCAGTACTAGAAATGATTGCTAGACGACGCTTTTGATCCATGAACTAAAGATGATAGAGCACTTTCATTATCAAGATACTTTTCACTTATCAAAAAAGCTTTTGATTTCCTGCTAGTTTCTTAATTTCAATATTCAATTTGACCAGTTGTCCACAGACGAGCAAGCGTCTTATTCTTGGTGATTTCACACAATTTTTACACGCACGTATTGCTGTAGACGATTACGACATATCGCCGTATTGCGGCAATAGATGTCCCCTGCTACCTAACATTACGTCATTTCCGGTATTATGAAGCACAAAGCTGTAGAATAACATACGTACACCTGACACACCTGACACACCTGACGAGGATTCCTGGATGAAGGTATGTCCAAACAAACAGACGATAGTCATATCTAAGCTTTCTGAAGTTAAGACATACATATGATAAGACTATGGCTCTTCAACGCTGTCTGTAAAGCGTAGAATTGTCATTTTACTGTATCATTATTCATCTAACGTTGAACCAATAACTAGTGTAGCATGGAGCACAGAAATCTGTGTCTTTGTTGGATGGTGTAGATGTTTTCGTCTACTACCTTTCGGCTGTGTTGGGAAGGGGTGGGGGTGTTGTTTTGAGTGGAGGGGTGGGGTGGGGTGTGTTGTTTTGAGGGGTGGGGTGTGGGGGGGGGGCTGTGTTTGAACACATGCCTGTTGCAACTACAAGCCTGTTGGGAATACAGGACCTATAACTGACTGACTTGGATGCATCAAAATACACATGTTTACAGAAGATTGCACAAGGGAAATAGAAAGAAAAGAATTTGTCTAATAGTCCAGGCAGGGAATCATCTACAGAAGGTAGTATGTATGTTGCAGGCTTCTTTGTGTTTCACAGTAATGACACCCTCTTTTATGCCTGTGGGGCTATTGACAGGGTGATTCTGTCAATAGTGGGAACATTTCTGTTATTGACAGGATGATCCTGTCATTAGTGCAAATCTAATCTCATTATTAAGGATGATCCTGTCAATAGTGCAAAATCCTGTGAATAGTAGAGAAATTTTCATCAGGATGATTCTGTCCATAACAGACAACTTGCATATAGTAAGGCAAAGATGGAAACAGTGAAACTTTTAATTGAAAATGGCTTCATTCAGAAGGAAGATCATGTCAACTGAGTAGAAAGATTTGCACTGAATACAGGATGATCTGTTACTTGCACGACAACCCAATAGTAATATGCACGTCAATCATGGCTATTAAAGTTCAGCGTAGAAAGCTCACGATCAGATAGGAGTAGCTGTGGTGAGTCTGGGAGGACGTATTTGCTTGTATTTGTATGTCCTCCATCTGATGTTGCCGCGGTTAGGGTTGGAGTATCTGGACATGTACTCGATGTAACGTTAATAACACTTTATATGTTAGCACATGTTGAAATTTGGCACCTAAAATTACATTAGAGACAAACCACCACTAATAAGATACGCCGAAAATAGTTACTCAAGCAACTGGATAAAATTCTGAAACAGTCAGACGTTTCAGACAGCATGTTCTGCGTTGTGCTGTGATGATGGCTGCAATCTTGAAACACCAATAGATGTTGATACAGTAGTAGAGATGCGTACCTAAACGCTGAACCGAATCCGGACTCGTTTAGTAAAAAAAATATTAATTAACTCAGGGATTTGGTTCCGGACTTGCTAAAAAGACTAGAACTATCATCATATGTATATTCTCCTTTTTGCTCTAAAGTGTCTAAAACCTTCCATACATTGCAATATTTGCCCTGGAATATGACAGAAATATTTACCACTGCCTCAGATATATGTCTTCAGGGTGTGGCTCATATATGCCGAATAGCCACATCTTGCTTAACACAACCTATTTCTAAAGCATGTTGCACACTGCACTACCCAGATTTTGTAGTATTAAGGATGCCCCTTTTTCCATACGGAAATGTAACAATGACAATTTACTATTTCATTCATCAAGTATTTCTAGCGGGTTGTCTGGACCTGAACCTATATTATAGACCTCTGGAGCTGAATCCAGACCTGAGCCTGAATGTGAGTTTAAGTACCATCCCTAGTTATGAAATTATTCAAATATGCTATGGGCTCAAGTCCCGACCTGAACCTAAACCTCTGCATTCGAATCCGGACCTGAACCTGAGCGTGGGTTTAGGATGCATCCATATACAGTAGCATATACTGGATTCTGATTGGTAATACCAAATGTGCAAATTGACCCATCTGTGCTCTCCAGCTGTAAGGCTCTCCCCAGACACACGAGGCATGACAGCTGTCGCTCGGGTGCCCTTGAGTACTGTTGCTGACATATGTTGCAAACAGGCTCATTAAGTCATTTGCATGTTTTTGGCAGGAGCTTGTGTTGCCAACAAATGATACAAAAAGATGCCCATGAGCACAGTGGGATTTGGCAGGGCATGTTTAAATGGTTTGTCCTCCCATTCCTTCCAGGTGGCAGCACCTGTTAGTTGACCACATGGCGATCGGGCTGTTTAGTTTCTCCCCCGGGGACCCTCGTAGACTGGTGTTTGGGGTGCTGTTGTTACTGCTGGTGGACGCCATATGGGTCGGCTCATCAGAACTCACTAAGGTAGGTCAGATTTCCTCCTCTAACTGCAGAAAACATGTTCAAAGGGAAAGTCAAGTTTTTACTTACGAACTTCTTATGACCAATGCAAGTTTCCAGTCATATTTTCTTTTTGATCATCAGTGCACTATTGTGCTGAATAAGGAACTTTAAAGTTTTCTTTTTGTTTTGTTGCATATCATTGACTGGACTAGCAAACTATGTCCTGATTTTCCTAATTTCAAATGTCACAAACCATTGATTACATGAATGTTTGGTCTGATTTCCTGTTCAGTACATCTATCAGAATGCTGGGTTTGACAAGCCTTACTTCAGCACCTATGCCAAGACGTCCATGTTCATCCTGTACCTGGGAGGGTTCCTGTTCTGGCGCCCCTGGAGGGAGCAGTGCTGCAGCCATGTGAGAAAGACTGACAGTACCAACGCACACAATGGCACTGTGGTATGTACAGCATGGAACTGTTATAGTTATATGCACAACAAATAAAAGGAGCGTGTAACTAACAGCAGTTTAACAGTCCTTGGTGGTATTAAATTGCCGTGTGGCGAGTAGGCTAGCAGACACAAGATTGAGAGGTCACGTACAGGTTCGATTCCTGGCATTCCCGGCCCTAGACGTTGTGTCCTTGCAAAAGGCACCTTTCACGACTTTGCTCACTCCATCCAGGTGTAGAAACGGACTCCTGACTTCCGTTAGGGAGGTAACAGGCAGTGGAAGGAGAGAGTCGGGCTCCGCCTATCTATACCTTGCCCTAGACACAGAGGAGATAACAACCTACTGCCCCTAAGGCCTCAAAAAAGAAGAGCCACACCTCAAGCACAATAAAGAGCCCACCACACTTTTTGAAAAACGTAGGGTCCTTCCCGGTGTGTGTGTGGATCAAATAGATCTGTTCGGATATACAGCTTGTACTGCTCAGTACAAACTTGGTGTGTTACCATGTATGCAATGTAAACAAACAAACATACACTACACAGTCAAACAGTCAGGTACAGACTTGTAATTGGACAGCACCTGGACAGGTACAGGTACATGTACATGTGCAGCACCTGTACTGATACACCTGTTAGCCCTGGTGGTAATTGGCATTTGTGGTTTATGAAAGGATTTTGTCTACTATCATTCAAGTAAGCTGATTTGTCTTTCATACCAATACTGGTGTAGGTTAATTGGGAATGCATTATCTGAAATGTTTATCATGCCAGTAAATCTATATCTACAATTTTGTGTCAGTCTGCTGTGCTGTTTTCATTTTTGTTTTATTCATACAGACGTTTAAGTATTGACCTGTCTGGTACAGGAATTTATAGTAGAAAAGGATATTTCATATCATTCCATGAATGATTTTATCAGGTTAGAAACTAACTGGATAGCAAGGTTCTTTATTCACAACCAGGATCTATATACAATCAACAGCCGACGTTTCACCTTCCTCAGGGCAAGTCTGACTGGCACTATTCCACACTGCAGCTAGGTGTCGCTGCTAACAATGGGGTCCCAAGTGTAAAGTATTGTCATAGATTCCATCCCAAACATAAAGTATTGTCAAATATACAATAATAATAATTATTGTCATAG
Source organism: Branchiostoma lanceolatum (assembly GCF_035083965.1). Classification (NCBI taxonomy): domain Eukaryota; kingdom Metazoa; phylum Chordata; class Leptocardii; order Amphioxiformes; family Branchiostomatidae; genus Branchiostoma; species Branchiostoma lanceolatum. The sequence continues at coordinate 17,184,991 of NC_089736.1, forward strand.
ATACAACCATATGTATATGACAATAATTACTGAAGTAAATGCAGAAATGTTTGCGGTGGTTTGGTTTTATGTTCACAGTTTTCGCGGTGAAGTCTTCAGCGCGTATTTAAAACTACCGCGAAACTTTTTGCCCACCCATGACTGTGATGCTACCAGAGGTTTTTCTAGAACAATTAAACAAGAGGGAGCACACACATGCAAGGTAGCGGATTCTATGTATTCATGGAATGAGTGGAGGCTGTATGCTGGATATTAGGCTAAAATCTGAATTCGACAAGGGGGCACTGGGCTGAAACAAGAGGGCACAGTGCCCCTCTTTCCTGATTTAGATGAACCCCTGGACGCTACTATTGTTTCAAACGCAAACTTAAAACCACCACGAACACTTAATTTTCTACCTACCGTGAAATAAAAAGCACGCGAACAAGGCATTTAGTGATTTACAGTATTCTTGTATATATTTTGTTTTACGTTTGGGACCGCACTGTAACTTTAGCAGTGTGGAATAGAACCAGTCAGAATTGCCCTGAGGAAGGTGACAGACAGTCATCAAAACGTCGGCTGTTGATTGTATCTCGATGCGGGTTGTGACTAAGAACCTTGTTATCTATTTCACATGTGTTGTTCTCTTGTGCCAGGTTGTAGATGCAGACAACAATGAAACTAGCTCTGAGCAAGATCCAGATCAACTAGACGATGGACCTGACTCAAAATTGGTGAGACTGTGTCTTCGTGAACTCCTTGGTATAATTTTAGTTTGTACAAATGTACACAGGTTTTTCTAGGAAGAAATTGCAAGGGGGAGCACCACAAGGGAGTGGAGCAGCCAAGCAGCAGGATGGTGTGGGAGGAGAGTTCCCACCTTTCACAGTGCCTTGTTACTAACAATATTAGGGTTCTTCAGCGGGGAAATTGCTGTCAGACAGGTCATGTTTGAATACTGTAGCCACTTGTAGCCTAGTAGCATCCCTGGTCAATCTAAATTTGTATGTCAGAGAATCTGCTTCCCAGGGTAAGGGGACGTGTAAGGGTGCAGCGCCCCCCTTCCCCTCTTTAAAAAAATAGTCCGCACCTGTACCTGATGTCACGTTTAGGTGCACATCCCTAATCCTGTCTGATTGTGTGGACATGTGTTTCCCCAGAGTGAGCCCCTGTACGTCCCCATCAAACTGAGTGACAGTGAGAGGAGCAGTGTGGCGAGTGACCTGGACAAGCTGGAGTCTGTGGAGACAAGTAAGACCTGTGGACCGTTTCATCCCATCAGGAAAATGTGTGCTTAAAAGTATATTAAGGGCTAACATCAGGGTTAGGGCTGACCATAGGAGCCTATGTTACAATACACTGAAACAAGGCTTCATAAAGTACCGACCCAAATTTCAATCTTAAAAATTCTTCTCCCCCAGAAAGCCACAATGGTCTGCTTGATAGCCATGCAAAGAAAACGGCTGACTCAAGTAAACAAGCCCTTCTTCTTCTTCTATTGGCCTGTAACAGCCGGGACCAGACAAGTACATATTTCACTCCACATTACCCTATCAAGCATCATTTTTTCTAAAGAAGCCCTACCTTGGACCCCAGTGTTCTCCTGTATCCATCCGCAGGACCCAACATCTCGCATCTGTCCTTACACCAACTGAACTGGTGAACTGAATAAATTTTAGGCTGGACTGAGTGCGTCCAAACAAAATTTTGAAGGGAGGCTAATTTCTGTCACAAGTGGAACTAGAATCTTAGAACAACCGCTCATTTAGTAAGAAAGGAGCCTACGATGTACTTCCAGGGCTCTCTGTTACGCATTGTTAGTAGTCCAGGGCCAGGGGCGGAGCACCGCACGCCTTAAAAACATCAAACTCACGCCGGGCGGCCCTGGCCCCAGTGCGACACGCCCCCGTAATCTCTAAGATCCAAAGTTCAGTGAAGTGCCGACGGTCCTACGGCCGCAGGGCCAGTACAAGATTCACTCGAACAAGGAGCGCCTCTAAATATCGTGTTGTTGCACTCATTGTACTTTTTTAATGACAGTCATACGGATATTCGTGGCTCTAAGTATTTTACAAGCCGTTTATATCTTGATCATGAACTGGGACGAGCTCAGGCGAAAGGTACGCGCCAAACATGATCATGAAACGCCTGAAGGATGACAGCATCACAACGTAACAAAGCACACGGCAAGCACATCAGTACATGAACAAATTATTTATGCCCCAGAAACTAATACAATTCACTAAAATCACACCCAACTTCTTGTAATCCTTCGATTTTATATAGAGAAATATCATAGCATTGATCAACTTACAATGTGATCGTGATTTCCCTCTTTTACGTTTGGATGCGGTGAACACACCTCAGTGCAGCCATCTTGCCAAAAGTTGTGTCGAGATTTCGTTCAATTTGCTATTGGAAAATTGACGCAAAGTCCTGATCTTTGGCTCGCAGTATGACTGCACGAGTATGAGCATAGCTTTACGTACATCTAGGAAAAAAGGATAGTAGGTACAGGATGAAGAAAGAATGGAGACTCGTCACTGGGAGCCGAAGCACGCACGGCTTTTCTGTAGAGACACAACTTTCTTTTCCATGGCTGTCGCCTGTAGGACTGTTTGCCGTCTAGCTTCGATTTTGCCACTGGAGGATCGACCCAACATTGAACCGGCCTAGATGTCATGTGCACTTTCGTGACGGTAATTTACTGGATATGCTTCTTTGACCGACAAATGGATTCAGCTATTCCAAGATCAGGGTGCGCCAATAGCAGCTTTCATCGTTATCGTCTTCTCTGGTTGCTTTTATCACTTCCTGTTGGTATTTTTTTTATCTTATTATCATAATACAATCATTTTCCAGACAATTCTGCAGTTTGCTAGTAAAAAAATGTTCAAAACATTATGCTGTGACCAATTTAATGCCCAAAATTAGCCTAAAATATGCGTTATATCGGTGCACTTTAATAATGCAATTTTTAAAATCAGCATTTAACTATTTTGTGATGAAAAAAATTCATCAAGAACTGAGTTTAATGATAAGACTAGCCCAATCTAATGTGTTGTGCAAAAAACTAGATGATAATTGGAATTTTTTTTCTTTCCATGAGAACAATTTCAGTACGTATTGAACGTTATGAAAAATGCTGTTTTTAACACATTATACTAAGAAATATCCTTGCAAGTAAAAAATGGCGATGGAACTGGCCATTTTGCATGTTACTTAGTTGGTATAGTCATATGTAACATAAAGATGTGTTTTTGTCCTGCTTGCACTTTGGGATACTATGGCAGATGGATTACAATTGCCTGTAGTTGTTGTCCGAAAAATGCGTAGTGTCCGTATACTGGTAAAAAAAGGTTTATCAAAAGGAATATGAAAGCTATTGGTGCATGTGAACTGTATGTTCTGAAACATCTAATGGTGGTGGCTTTATTACCAAAGCCACATTGCACTGTCACTGTACATGAAATAATGACATAAATTGCCCAGCTGTAGTGTCCGTATACCACCTGTAGTGTCCGTATACCATATTCCATGTTAGTACCATACATGATTCCAATTTCATTTTTGTTGCATTTTAAAGGATTTTGTCCCAAATCTTACTTGTTATCCTACACAACAGTACAAGTAGAGCCTTTCTTTCACGCAAGCATGAAGTCTCGTTAGATTTGGTGAGATTTTGCGTGATTTGGACTTCCAAGATGGTGGATCAATGCCAAAGTTTTTTCTTGTTGTTGAAACTTTCCAGCAAGTGATACCATCTGACAAAGGGCAATATGAAGGACATGAATATTCGTATAAAGCCCCCGTAATATCTGTTTGAACTTGAATATCTTATAGCCTCTCTTTCACTCAAGCTTTAATCAGATTTGGTGAGATTTTACGTGGTTTGAATTTCCAAGATGGTGGACATACTCTGAGTGTTACTGGGTAGGGACCTCCTATGCCACACATGGTTAAGCCATCAAAAACAATCACTTAAAAACACATGTATCTACATTTCAAACCTCAAATCTTAACCACCCCTACAAAGCTGGATTGGTCAGGTTGCTTTAGGTAACAAAAGCAAGATTTCAACTCCAGCATTCATAGTCTGTTCTTCTTGAACGAGCTAAAGACAGAAGTTTCAGATGAGACCAGGTTTTAACCCCCCATCCTTATATCAGTCCAACCTTCAGAGAAGGTTCAGAGGTTAATCCGAGACCAAAACATGACAGAAATCACCTATTTTGGCCAAATTAAAAAAATTATTTCAAAAATAAGTAACCAAAATACTAAAGGGTATGTACCGTGCACTCTACTGCGCAACTCCATTAGCTGGTCCCTCCCAGTCCCCTTACAAGTAAAGGACCAAGGGGGTAGAGGCAAAATTAGCCACCTGGCTGATACACTCTAGGGATCTGATCATGTTCCCAAAAGATGAAGTTCATTCATTGCTCCCTTGGGAATTGAGGGCTAGGCCCATACCCTGTTACTGGGCCCTATGTTTAAGCAATGGGGCAGTAAGTACCAATGTCACATGATTTTTTTCCAAATTTCAGAGTGGTTTGTCTGTCTACAACTATCATTCAGCACTCACCATAGTCTGTTCTTCTGCTTTGATATGAAATTTGAATTTTCCAATAGAAAGTTTCCTTGTTTTAACAACACTTATACCCGACGCCTTACAGAGACATATCATAGGAAAACCACAAAACGAACACATAAAGCTGAAAATAAAGAGGTGACATATTCCTGCACACTCCAAATCCTTTTTCTTTCATATAGAGCATTGTCTAATACCACATTCAGGGTATACCTGGGAATACCCTATCTTTTTTGACTCCTATAGACTCTAAATAGGCCTTTGTCTTGGTGCGGGGGGAGGGGTGTAGGCGCTTTGCATGGCATTTTGAATGACACTTAATGACTGATAAGTGATGTTGTGGTATGAGCCTGGATGAATCACTTAGTCAGTTAGTGCATCATTCCCAACAAATCTATATCTTTTTTGAAGGCTCACCCAGCCATTTCTGACAGCTATCACTCAGCTTGCTACCATTGAACTTCACCATTCACCATTCTTGTATTTCACAGTTGTGAAATAAGACATTTCAATGTATGTGTGTTGGAATCAAAAGCACATTACATTTGTGTTTAGATACCCAAGGTGTTAATAAAGAATTCTATTCACTGTTTAGTCATATTTCTGTCATCTTTGAAGACTGTAGGGTAATGTCATTTGTTCAGTTTTAATTGTGTACAGAACTACCAGTTTTTAGTAAAAAATAACCCTAAATCATATGTCATACCGTAATATATAACATTTTAAAATCAATATTAAGTAAATGTCTTGAACACAGCCCAGAACTCAAGCCCATTCCAAGTTTCAGGTCATTTGGCCTTCGTATGATTATATTTGAGCCAGAAATGTATAGTACAGTTTCTAAAAACAGGCCTTCTAGTATTGCTGATATTCTGTAGTGTCCGTATACCTTAGAATTCATTAGGTATTATTGGCTTACATCACAGCTCCATAGCAGCACAGTTACTTGTAACAAGGTTTTCCTAAAACTTTTGGATAAACTTTTGTAACAAACAGAAGATATTAATAGGATGCACTTCATTAATTGATTCATAAATAGAATAACACTCATGTTTTGTTACATTTTTCAACTTGCCATTTTATTAACCAAACTTTCAAGATAAGTACATATTGTTTTGGGCACTAAGTCAACCCAAAATAGTTCTTAAAATCAAGGTAGTACAATAGGGAATACATTGTTTATAGTTATGTTGCAAGTTGATGATTCAATCTTTGAAGGATACAAGAAATGTTATTGAACGTACTTGGGCTGTAGTGTCCGTATACTGCCAAAATTTGAAGTAAGCATGCAAGTTTAAAAGTGCATAACTCCAGAACCGCTTGTCGTTATCCAAAAATTTAAAAAGTTCCTTGTTTGGGATGACTTGTAGTACAATATTCTGTACTGACAGTGGAAAATATGAAACTTGAAATTTGGGCCCAAGTGCACCACCCTGGCACACCCTGATCTTGGAATAGCCGATTCTATACTTATCGTCCGATTATCAACTAGTTTCGTACTTGGTAACGTTAAGAACGTTATGTTTGTTAATAAAATACGGTCTGCTTGTGAAAATTACTTGTAAGCTCATGTTTACTTAACTTTCCCTGTTAGTAACGTTCTCGAGAACTACCGGTGTTAGTGACATAAAAAACGAACTCTCCGGTCGAGAACAAATGATCAAACATAAAATGAAAACTGATAGCCGGTTTTATCAAAGACTTCAATAGTATTTTCCATACTCATGATCAAACTTGGTCGGTATCCACGTACCTCGAACCACGAATATAGAAGTAAAACAATGTGTTAGAAGTAAACAACAACGGGTGACAACATAATCTACCGATTTCCTGCGTTTTGAAAAGCACATTTTTGGGTCGTTCTCGTTAGCACCGCCACCGATAATGACAATGGCGGCGGTAAAAGGGACCACTGACAACCGCTCTCAATCGCATGATTTGTCTCTCAAAATGCGGGAGATTGCGTTTCTGAAGGCTTGAAGATCCAAAATTTCCCGGGGGAGAATCCCCCCGGACCCCCCTAGATTGCGACCGCCTTCGCTGGCCTAAACTATTCCCATATTGAGCCATTCTGACTTTAAAGTATAAGAATAAAACAAATATTACATTGTAAAGGTTTTAGAGTTTTTGGAATCCATGCCAGTCTTTGTTGTATCACCCGTACATTATTAAAATTGTGCATTCACTTTCCATAGTGATAACAAACTGAATTATATATCATTACCAGGTTTAAATGTGTTAGAAGAAAGGAACATGTGACATTATTAAGTCACTGGATTTGCTAGTTTTAGTTGAAGCATTTGTAGTTGACCACATCATCGCACTTCAGCATTTTCATAATGACCTGAAATTTGCTGATGCCTTTGTCGCTTGCAGGTCCAGCTCTTCTGAAAAAGAAAGGCAAAGTCCGGTTCAGTAACCTGCTGGAGGTGCGACACATGTCAGGTTAGTCAATATACTTCTCTAAGTTTGATACATGTATATAGGTACCAATTACTATGCTCTATGAGACGGCAGTGATTATAAAGGCCGGCTTGAAAAACGGTATGACAGAAAAGCCCAAGTTGGCCGGTCGAATGTTTACCAGGCTAGCGCCTGCAGAAGTCCTCAGTTTGGCTGCTTCTGACTTAAGTGTCGCAGGCAATCAATTTTGCTGTTGAATGGGGTATAAGTTCCCCCTGTGGAATCCCGCCAAAAGTCTTTGCTGGTTGAGTAAGACTGTTAGTCAGCAAAGGGTCTTAACTATGTAAAGTTGAATGGAAAAGTTTTATTGATACTTATCATTGTAGGTTTTAGCCTGTGCCAGGTGGTAGCCTGTGCCAGATGGTAGCCTGTGCCAGGTGGTAGCCTGTGCCAGGTGGTTGCCTGTTCCAGGTGGTAGCCTGTGCCAGGTGGTTGCCTGTTCCAGGTGGTAGCCTGTGCCAGGTGGTTGCCTGTTCCAGGTGGTAGCCTGTGCCAGGTGGTTGCCTGTGCCAGGTGGTAGCCTGTGCCAGCTGGTTGCCTGTGCCAGGTGGTTGTCTGTGCCAGGTGGTAGCCTGTGCCAGTTGGTTGTCTGTGCCAGGTGGTTGCCTGTGCCAGGTGGTTGCCTGACCAGGTTTGACTGTACATTATAATGTTCTCCACAGACACTGAAGCGGAAGCGGCAAACCTTGCCAGGATGTCGTACACAGCCTCCCTCAGGCTGGAGGAGACCCACAGTAGAAATGCCAACAAACTGCACCCCAAACAAGTGGCCAAGATAGCCCTGCTGTTCTGTATACCGGTAAGATGGCGTGATCTGGCTGTCCTTTGCTTTAGTTCGTGGGCTACAGACTATTTACTATAATTACTTTTTTGCCAAGTAATTTTTGTTAAACCATGTAAATAAGTTCTCTTAAAATCATAATTGAGACATTCGTGACCCGTGTTGTATGATGATTTTAACAGCTATAGTATAGATAATTGAATTGTATGAAAGTTATGTTATGTTATATTACAATAACAATCTTGTAACTTTTCTTCAGTGGTTCCTTGGAAATCTGTCGTATCAAGAGGCGCTGGATGAGACTCAGGCTGCCGTAGTCAATATCTTGTCATCTACATCAGGTACAGTAGTGGGGATTGCATCGATAGATATGTCTGTTCCAGGTGCAGGGTAGGTATGCATGTCTGTTCCAGATACAAAATAGGTATGCATGTCTGTTCCAGGTGCAGGGTAGGTATGCATGTCTGTTCCAGGTGCAGGATAGGTATGTATGTCTGTTCCAGATACAGAATAGGTATGCATGTCTGTTCCACATACAGTAGGTATGCATGTCTGTTCCAGGTGCAGGGTAGGTATGCATGTCTGTTCCAGGTGCAAGGTAGGCATGCATGACTGTTCCAGATACAGAATAGGTATGCATGTCAGTTCCACATACAGTAGGTATGCATGTCTGTTCCAGGTGCAGGGTAGGTATGCATGTCTGTTCCAGGTGCAAGGTAGGTATGCATGTCTGTTCCAGATACAGAATAGGTATGCATGTCTGTTCCACATACGGTAGGTATGCATGTCTGTTCCAGGTACAGGGTAGGTATGCATGTCTGTTATTGGTAAATAAAGTCAGTTATGAATTATTTTTGCTTCCCCCTTGAAGAAATTATAAAATGGACAAAAACTGACTAGCTCTTGATGCTCACCATGTTTGTTTTTTCAGGCCTGTTTACCTTGATCCTAGCAGCACTGTTTCCCAGCTCATACGGAGACAAATTCACAGCATCTAAGTTGGTAGCCGTTCTCATAAGGTATGCACTGCCTGTCACTCAAACAAGTAACAGCTTCCTCCTTGTAACGCCACACAAATTTGATTTCATGGATGGTAACTGGGGTGCATTGATTTTTGCTAAGTAAACGTAGTTTGAGCATAGGGGCTGAGACCTCCATGCTGTATTTTAACAGGCATAGGAATGTGTCTGTCTGGGGAGAACCCTGTGATACTTTATGAATCTCTGAGAAAATTATTATTTGTCTTTAGAATAAGGCTGTAACAGAGGGAAAACTGATAACAAAATTTGTCCCTAAAAATGAATGAAATAGTATCGCAGTGGTTAGGAACTTAAAGATTTTTAGGAGGAGTATTCCAGACTCCCTGCGGCTGTCATGTCTTCGACACTCTGTATGTGACATGTGTCATGAAAAGTTGGCCTTCTGTACCTGACCCCTATGCTGTGATCTTACATCCTCTAAGCTGCACACTAATTTCATGTAAAATTTTAAGTCGGGGACCTAGGCCAGGTGCATAATGGTCAGTCTTTTTGCACCGGATGTTTTACTTCTTCAATAAATTTATCAGCTTGAAAAGTTTACTTCGATGAGCGAAATGCGAAGAGGTTTTAAACTCTTAATTGCGCTGTAGTGATCGCTAGCAAAGGAACTGATCCCGATAAAGCTGAGATTCATGGAGTAGACCCAACAACTGCCACCAGGAGTAAGCTCTTTAGGTAGAGCCGGTCCAAAAATGGAGGAAAATTAAGACCAAGCTAGTCCAGAGTGAGAATTTGTGGGACATTGTGCAGCCTCAAATTTTTTTTTTTTTTTAACGAACTCGCTCAGTGCAAGGCCGTAGGGGGCCACTCATAGAAGCACTGAACTAATTCTTACTGAAGCAGCATCTCTTCACCCTAGGCCACAAACATCAATGCTCAAGACAAGCATGACTTCACTGACCCATTACCAACTTCTACTGAGAGAAGACATCAAACACATCTTTCAGAATTTTTATGCTGCCATTGCTCACCTAAAAAAGGAAAAAGTACCAAACACACTTATTGAAAAAGAGTCGGGTTGCCTGGTGTGCTTGAACAAAAGTGCGAGCCATAGCGAAGCTGCATTGCACTACTACATGTGTATACCAGCTTTGCACTACTACATGTGTATGCCAGCTAATTTAAAAAGCATCATACTTCACCTTAGTTGACAATGACTGCTTACCTTACCTTAGTGTTGTTTACCTTATTATTGGAAACCCTGTAACTCAATTATAGTAAGGGTTGGTTTTACATGACTGCCTTTACACATTACCCACATCAGGTAACAGGTTTTCTCTGTCCTCTGCAGTATTGCGGGAATAGTGCTGGTGTCCATGTCTCACGCCAGCCAACAGGACCAGCTGCAGCTCGGTGCGCTCTGGGCGCTGTGTGGGGCCGCACTGTACGCCGTGTACCTCGTCATGCTCAAGAAGAAAGTAGACAATGAAGAAAGACTGGATATTCCCATGTTTTTTGGTAATTCAACATGTGCAATGTACAATCACGAAGTTGGATGTTATAAGTGTTATTGTATTGGAAAGAAAACTTATCTTGGCTGTTTGCGGTCGGAAAGAGGAGAATTAATCTCATTTGACTGCGTCAAATTGCAGCAGGTTAAGTTGCACACACCTGCGCCAATCTGTGCCAATCAGCGCTATTTGTCAGATGAAATTGCAAATTGTTTTAAATTTTCATCATCATCATCGTCATCACTTTATAGGTTATGAGAGGTCTGGAGACCATGGTCGGCTATGTGTAAAGGGGGCTTCAGAAGAACACCAGTTTTATATTATTCCAGTGGTTTGTGAATTTGTAGACTCTTTGATGACAGTAGAGATGTTGTGTACATACAGCTGTGTGCTACCAGACTAACAGAAACTCTTTCTATTCTTCAGGTTTTGTGGGCATGTTCAACATGGTGTTGCTGTGGCCTGGACTCTTGGTGCTTCACCATTTGAAGCTGGAGTCATTTGTGTGGCCAACTCCACAACAGTGGATGTACTTAGCTCTAAATGGACTGATTGGAACAGTTCTGTCAGAATTCCTTTGGTTATGGTAAGTACATGTACTAGACTATCAGTTCTTGTGATGTAGTGGGCAGACCACATGTAAAATATTCGTACCATTCTCTCACTTCCTTAGGCCAGTACAGTATTTCTTATGTTTGGAGCATCCATTCTTTACATGTACACTTTCAAGTAAACAAATTTTGTGGATCCGTGGGCCATTTCGGATGGTAACATTAAGTGGGCAGCCCTGTCTATGAGAGAACTTTAGGTGTTAGCCTCAAGCATCAAACATCAGATTCTGTTTTTAAAGGAGCCCACACACTTATGAAAAAAGGTAGGGTTTGATGACCCACTGTGCCTGGTTGAAAATGTGTGCCATTGTATGAATAGCCCTGAGATTATACACAGAGGTCCCAATCTACATTTTCATTTCATGCATGCAAATAATGGTAAATTTCTGGTATTTGTTGAAAAATTGACATCATACTCTCTGCTTACTTGATACCAGCTGCACTGACATTAACACTCAGCTAACAGTACTCAGTAGGCTCCACTTTAAAAGCTAGGGGCAAAAAATTACAAAATGTGTCATTTTAAAATGATCCCCCAGTTGTAATGATTGTACTTTTTAGTGATTTCATGGGTGCATTACCAAAACTGTAAAAAAAAATGTGACTCATACACATAAGCTGCTTAGGTCTTCAACCTGTTGATGTATCATACTAAATTGGTTATCATTGTAAAGGGTAATAAGAAATCTTAAAGTTTCAAGTTTTATGTTTATTGATACTATGCAATTGATATACACGTAGTAACAACAGAGATACCATGATCACCTGAAATGAAGTTTCCCAACGTTTTGTGTTTCAGAGCTGTATGTTAGAAAAAAATGCATTAAAACCTGGTGTTTGTTCCAGGGGCTGCTTCCTGACATCATCTCTGATAGCCACTCTGTCTCTCAGCCTCACCATCCCTCTCACTGTCATTGTGGACATATTCCTGAAAAAGGTAAGGATTCTGGAGTGCATGTACCTGTCCATGTTTGGGCACCGCCCTTATACACCATCAGGAGTAGGAAGGATTTTAACATATAGATGACATCCGCTGGGAACCCCAAAACTGATGCAAGCATGCAAATAAATAAAAAAAGTTTGACAAATTAGTTGCCTTCATTTTGAAATCTATGTGATCAGGAAAGATGAACAAAACCAAACACACAGAGTATTGTATACCGAATAATAGATTCTTCATGTTTGTTCTTTCACATTTTCTTCTTTGACTTTGGAATAGACTTTGGCATTCTATGATATTAGTAATACATGCATTTTCTGAAATATTCTTTGGGGGCAATTTACAGCATATATTTCCTCATTTTGCAGCTGCTTTGTATGATTTACAGTATTGGGCAATATTTTTTTTTTGGAAACGAACAAAAATTGATGGGCAAATGTCATCCATATAATCAAATTGATATGGCCTAATTGGTATTAGAAAAAGAGGAATGTCCCTATACATGTAGCTCAACTGGTAACAGCCTCACAGTTGAGCTCCTAGTTCCAATTAGTTGCTAACTGGGAGACCTTGGTTCAATCCTGGGTCAAGACTTCTCGGTTGGGGATGCACCCATTTTGGAAGTAACGGAGAATGGGGTCTGTTTGAGGAGTTCCTGTATTAAAGGGGATGGCTAGTAACCCCTTGCTGAAACAGCAAGGAAACTGTTGCCCTTATAAGGCCACACCGACTTAATCTTATGGATGACATCCGCACGCGCATTGATATTCACCTGTTCTCAAAAAAGAAAAATTATCTCCTCCGAGGCTCCACGGAACTTCTGAACTCCATATTGCCGCAAATGGCCAAGTTCGGGGCCAACAGGGTGTGGAGGACAGAAAGATATCCCTTTTATTTCATTTCTATCTTCATTTATTTATTTTATGTTGATGTCCTTTTTATGTTGTGGTAATATCATTATGATACTAACATGTCTGGAATGTGATGGTTAGACCTGTTACAGATTACTACATATTTCATCAATGTTCGAGATGTGGAGAAAAGAGCTGTAAGCATTGGTATAGAGGTCTCACAGATTTGTAAGTGTGAGCTGTGAAATACTTAATGTGGAGTTCAATGTCATGTATGTTAAAACTGCCTTATGAGTATTCTCATCACAGCCATATCATCCACAGTCCTTGAAGCCAAATACCTAAGTGTAATAGTGTACTTCTTTGATTGTTCGTCAATATATCAAACATTGATCACTTCAGCTGAGTCTGTCTAACAAAACAACCTGCATGTACCTCCTACAATTAAAGACTTGTTTGATACACTGTTCCCTGTGGCTCAATTTGCAATACCAGCTTTGTAGTCTATGATTTAGCAGCATTTTTTTGCACCCTCTCGCATTAGTTTTGAGGTCTCCAGAGGTCATCCACAAAATGAAGTCAGTGTGGCTTAATGTGCCACTGGGCACTTCAAAGGTCTGAACAAACTAATGAAATTCAATATGGAAAAAGAGTACTCAGTCCTTGCAGTGATATTCCCAAGGTCTATTATGGTAGACAAGATTTCTCCCCTTTAACTCAAGACACCAGATTGTAGTACAACTCTTCTATCAATTCTTTGCACATATCTGTGTGGAGCGTCCCAAACTCAGGGAACAATAGTAGCAGAGTATGACACAATTTATGTCATACCCGGGCAGTGATATCCTTCGATACGGGTGTTCCAGACTGGTCCACATTTTACGGTATCACACAGGCTTCTACTTCTATCCCACGGACTATCATGGAACGATTTAAATGCACTTCGTGTGCGCTGCTGTTGTGAATTAAAACACTGGATTCGGATGTTGGAATTGATGTTCTTAGCACCTGTCATTTTCTTAACCTCTGATACATTTTGTATTGAAATGTGTGTGTTTTGGTTGGGTATGACATATAAAGAATACAACACGATGTATACTGCATCACCCTCCGTTCCAGCCCTCCCGTGGGTCAGATAGCCCTACTGCAGGCTGCTACCCTGGGCTTCCATAGAACAAGTTTTGCCCAACATTCGCTTTACATGTAAAATGTTGTTTGTTTTCAGGTGTCTTTTAATTGGATGTTCTTCATGGGAATCCCTCCTGTGTTCATCTCATTCTTTGCTGTGACGCTCCTGTCCCACTGGAAGGACTGGGACCCTGTCATGCTGGTGGTGAAGAAACTTGTACATTGTTTCTGTCACTGCAGAAGAAGAACTCATGCAAGGTACGGCAACACATGATCATAGTAAATTAAAGCAAAAAGAGAGAGGTATTGAGAATTTTTCTAATCTACTGGTAAGTGACATGCTAAGGTTGAGACCACCTTGCATTGCTACCCTGTCCTTCTAGGAGGCGCTGTTGTACCATGCTTTCAGAAGCAAAGCTGTGAAACTTTTCCAAACAACGAAACCTGTACAACTCACATGTGCAAAAAGCAACATTACGGTTCTGTATTTCTTTTTCAATATCTGTAAACAATGAATATCACTTTTTGTGCGGGTCATACCTAAAAGGGAAAATTTTGGTTTTAACTTTTGTCATTTCGGATGGTGACATAAAGCCGGCGGCCCCATGTATGAGGGAGCTATGGGCGTAAGCCTCAAGCGTCAAACCTCTGCACGTAAAAGAACCCAACACACTTATCGAGAAGAGTAGGGGTGACCCAGTGTGCTTGGCCGAGCCGTAGCGAAGCCGCATTGCATTACCACTAGCTACTTGAAAAAGCATTATGCTTCACCTCAATTGAGGATGACTGCTTTACTTACTTTCCTTTTTTGGCGATATGCCAATTATGCAAATCAATATCTAATTTGCATAATTAAGGAGGAATGTTTATAAATCAGTTGCTTCCCATGACTCTCAAACAGATGACATATGTAACTGAGAAAGAGACGAATATCGATAGATATCAATTATGAAAATTAATGCCTAATTTGCAGAATTAATGACAAAATACTATAGACCCATAGTGGTAAATGGTTGGTATTTCATTTTTGCAATATTTTGAAGTAAATGTAATGGCCATCATTAGACATCAATCTAGCAGATGTGGGCCGACTTTCATACATTGGACATTTTGTGCTATTTGGGTCCTTATCTGCATGTGGGCTAAAAACGAAAACATAAACAGAGACCACCGTCGCCATGGCAACATCTTTTTACCTTGCTAATCCTGTTGCAGTAGGGAGAAAATGGAGTGTTCGTGGTGGTTTTAAGTTTGCAGTCGAAACAAAGGGATAGACGGACAGAAGACAGTACAAAAACGTTGTCACTGGTTCTAAGTTTGTTGTGAAGAGTTGTCCACAAACATAGAACATTTCCCCTTTTACAGTATTTGGGTACAAGATTTTGTTGGTGATATCTGTCCATTGTTTAAGCATCTATCAAATTACTAATCATAGTAATATGTATGGTATCTTTTCTGCAGGACTCCTGAGGATTTGGAGCAGAGAGAAAGTCTTATAGGAATAGAAGATGGAGGTGGGGGCCAGGAGGAGATGGAAGGTTGTTCATAACAACTCAACTACAGAGGACTGTCCTGCATTCTGCACCCAGTCTGATGAAATAATAGGGCACTTTCAAGCTCAGATTAGATTAGAGTAGAACTTATGAAGGTCCAATCCAAGTTGTATGTGAACCATACTATTAATGGAGATGATGGCTTATGGATATGACTTATTATGGCTGTTTTTATAGGAAATAGTCAAGGAAGCAACAAAAAATGTTTTAGGAAGGGGCGTGGTTATTCCAAACAACTCAGGTATGAGAAGATTTGAGGGGGCAGCTGTTCTAACTATAAGCATTCACACAATTTTTTGAAAAACGCACAAATCACTAGGCAAAAATGTACAAATGCACACTCGTATAATGTAAAACTTTTCATGCAAACCAGCCGACTGTTGCCTGGGTCTGACAAAAGAGGATATTCCAGGTGTCAGCATTGAGCTGCAGCGATGGTAGAAGACAGTGTGACTTGCTGAAAAAGAGTACAAACTAGCTCACAGGTGACGATATACGCCCGCGCAATCCTTTAAAGTAAAAATATATGGAGGGAAGAAACAATAAGAAACAACCCTCTCCCAATGCAGCAGTTTTTCGGTTTGCATAAAATGACTGCATTTGCCATCAGATTTGTGTTTTTCATTAGATTCATATGTTTTCGCAGTGATTCCTACATTTTTCATAAGATGCGTATGTTTTTGCATAGTGATTCGTGCGTTTTCACGAAAATCCAAAGAATTTGTGCGAATGCTTCTAAAGGCACCCCTGCCTCAACAACATGGCTTCAGTCTTTATCTACTACAGAAGTGTGCATGTCCCCTGTTGGTGCCAAGTGTCATGCAGGCTATTTGTATATTTTGGGCCGTATTCATGTAGGAAGTGTGTGCATGTTTGGTGACCTTTGGGCTGTGTATAATTTCGACAGGCACATGATCCGTGGAACCTGTTGGAAAACTTTTTGTCACACTATTACCGGGTAATACAAATACAAGGAAAATGATGGCCAAATCTCAATCAGCTATTATAGTACATGGGGAATGATATAAAACCACACCAATTTGATGTTCTGGAATTGCTGCAGGAAATTGAGGCAGTAATAAAGGGAGGAAAGAGCATTGTGGGGTGGGGTGGATATTGTGGGGTATAGTGAATTTTAAGGGATTTTCTGATCTAAAATGATGCCCAAATTTTGACATGTTCACCTGGGATGAAACCCATCAGAATAGTTTAAGACACAAAAATGACTGATTTTGTGGGAAAGAGAAAAACTGTACTAATAACCAAGCCACAGAATGCATCTAAGGTCAATCTGGAGCAAAGGGACAAATTAAATTCAAAGCAGAACCATACCCGAAATCAATTTTCTCCCAAAACACATCACTTTCAGCCATGTGAGTATTTAACTTCATTTTGCAGCGGATTATAAGAAATGTGAAAACCTGGACCCTGGAAACAGTTTCACCACTTTCTGGCTGCACGTACACTACCAAATACCCCTGTTGCAGCAGAATGAGTGTGAGTGCACTGTTCATATCAAGGAATGTGTACATGATTGATGTATGGAGATGTTCATGAAAATACATGATTATGTTTGATGATATCAAGATTGAGACTTAATGTATGAATAGATTAAGCAAGATCGGAAACAACCAAAACACACCATTGTCAAGTTCTACTGTATATATACTGTTAGTATTAGGGGTATTAATGACAATGGTGTAAATATTGTTTATTTACCCATTAATATATATTGTAAGGATTTCATACCAATGCTGGGACATATCCCATGTGCATATAACTGTAGTAAGGCCATACTAATTTGATTATATGGATGATATCGTCTGTGCACTGCAAAATTTATGCGTGTGTTACGAAAAAATGAAGTTGAGCCCCAAAAAACTGCCTTCATTATGAGATCTAGGTGGTCAGGAAGGTTTTACAAGTGACAACTTGTAGATCATCATCGGTCGGTCACGCAGCGGCTGATCACACGTCCTCTCCACATCCGCCGGTCAGTAGCCATTGCAGTGATGGCCTCTGGGCTCAGGTCACCTTCAGCATCCCCCAGCAGGTTCTGGACGTAGGTCAGAACAAGGTATACCAAACAATAAATCCTTCATTTTTGTTCTTTAACATCTTCTTGGAAGACTTTGGCAAAATTTGCTCAGGGCTCGAAATACATTAACAAATGTTTACAAAAAAATCAGAATGATTTATGACAGGAAAAGAGGCATTGTTTGACATTAGTATCCCTTTTCCGATATTTTGTTTTGAAATCTACGGCAAATATTTGTTCATTTTACTGCTTCTTTTTTAGGTTTACAGTATGATGTCAGCCATATAATCAAGTCAGCATGGCTTCTTCAGAAACTAGCAATGTTAGCCGAACCTGATGTAATACTGCAAACAGTGCCTGATTCTGCGCTCAAAATTGTAGTAAAACTATTTATACATGTATCTCCTCTGCACAATGATTTTTCATGATCTACTGCAATGTTTGTGTACACTACATGTATACCAGGGGTTTGGTTCTCACCAGTCCATCAAATCACTTTTGCACAGACACTTTTGATACTTTCAAACATGAATGGATTCTTGTGGTTACATCTCTAAATATATGTGCAAGAAGGAGAGTCTTTTGGCTGGTCATTTTCTTATACACCTGTATAATCACCCACATGAAACTCTTATCGTACCTGGTAAATGTTGCCTTGCCCTGTACATTCGTGCCATACCAAATGGCAGACATCGCTCGGCCACAGTGCATAGTCACTTGTGTACGCAAAAAAACATGGTCACATGTAGCCGAATGCCATTAGGCAAATATTCCTGACCATCTGAGGGGTGTTGTACAAATCGCGCCCAATCTTGAGAACACTTAATCTGCAAACTGTTGTGAGATGTAGTCTGTAGTGCTGGAGTGTTTTCAGCATTGGGCACGATGCCTGAACATGAGACTGTATCGTTGCTGTACACAGTCGAGCTGTGCATGTCCACCATGGGGTATGGCACAAAAGTACAGGGTACGGCAAGAACTACCAAGCACGGCAAGAAAGGAGTTTCATGGGGTGATAAAGCAAGGAGGTTTTATTCTCTGCATCCTCCTTACCCTGATGGGGTATGCTAAACTAATGTAATTACATGTACTTCTTTTTGTTCTCAACTCTTTGATGTAAATGACATTGTGTCATACCTGGGCCTGGATAATGTTTCATACGGGTGTTCCTGACCAGTCACTGGATAGATCAGCAATTTAGATAACCTTCTTTCTTGTGACAAATCAACATGATAGGCTACTGTGAAATACATCCAAGTCTATACAAAATCTACAGTACTGTCAACATTTTCTATGGATAATTGACAATGTGTAGTTAATTAAGCAGTCACTATGACAGACCTCTGTTGTAGATATTGCAGACTTCTCTTGTAGCACAAGTAGAAAGTATCCTGTGTTACACAATCTCTCGCTGTCCGTGGCTTATCGGGGCCTCCTCCCGGAGAGCATGTCACCAAACAGCTCCAACTGGAACCATTCCCTTTCCTAGAGTCACCAATATATGAGCTCAGAATTCTTAATCATTATGAAAGCTTTCCAATAGGAGCTCAGGATTCTGTTTTCACTATGGAAACCTATGATCACAACCCCGAACACCATGGTAACAGACAGTTCTCAGTCTGATAATGATTCGCCCATATCAGCACATCGACTAGGCCTAGGAAATAAGAGTTTGTGCTTCCGGCCACCTGCTGACCATACATAGATTTCTTTTGGGTCAAACGCTCACAATTTCCGATTGGAGTGATGAAATTCAAAACAGACTTCCTGCATTTCACATTCCATTGACAGATCAGGGCTTTGAACAGTTGATGTAAGAATGTGTAGTAAATATTGTACTCAACTTTCACCTTCGCCAAGGTTATGTTTTGCACAGCATTCGTGTGTGTGTGCATCTGTCACTGTGTGTGAGCACGTTAACTCGAGACTGCCTGAATGGATTGTCTTCATATTTGGCAGGTGCGTAGGTCTTTGTAAGACATCGAAATGATTAGATTTTGGGCCCCCTAGCGACTTGCGGAACTTCTGGTTTTGATATCTCACGTTCTGAACATGCTATTGCAAAGATTTATCAGTGGTTGATAGCTCTTGGGAGGGAGAGGGAGTTGTGTAAGTTTGGGACCCTAGTGGCTTTTTTGCTTATCCAAATACTTGTGCTGCTACAATTATAGATTATATCAAGATTGTAAATCAACAATATGTAGAAAATTACAGTGCCGGATAGCGTGATGCATGTCTGTTTTCCATTAAAGCTGCTTTTACTGGATTACTTCGGTCAAAATCTAGAGAGGAAAAAAAGACAGAATCCTCAATCCTAATTTCTATGGGACCTGAACTGGAAACATCATTTGTTTTTGCTAGGCCCGAACACTAATTTCATTGGAACATTTTGTATCTGATAACTCTGAACATGGCTCCAAGGCAGATCTCTGCTATGGGATTTACATACTTGTTATCTGTAGTTTCATCACATCTTGTGTTAAAATGTGTTATTTGTAAATTAACGTGATGAGGGACTGTGTCTACAAGTAACACTTTACATTACAGAATCTGAACCATGTTGGTACATTGTGAATGACAGAGTCTGGACAGGTATGCCAAGTGTTGTATGTTTATTGTCATATTCAAAAGACAGAAGTATGTGTACTCCAGTTGGTGCACAGTCAGGACCTGACCATGCCTCAGGTACAACATGCTTTATAACATCAGCACATCAGGGTGGGTCAGCTAATGCATGGCAGAGTAAGGCCATCAAAATTTACAAATTTCCTTCATTATTTCACAATAACTATTATTGTACATAGAACCTCTCTTAATGCTGTACATACAGGAATTTCTTTAATACCACGACATTTAGGCTTCTTTAGAAACGGTTGAGTACAATTAATATTAATATGAGTGCACATTGTACATTTGACAATAACTGAACACACAGTAGCTGCCAATGGGAACATTTGGCATCAATGCTCAAAATTAAAATAAACAAGGAGCAGAACTGAGAACCTTTCTTGATTTCTCAGCAGTTCTTGAACATATATTCACAATCCAGTACACAAAAGGTGGACTTCAGGAATTCTACTACATTATGCAAATGTCACTTGTGACATCAGCAGAAGAAAGGCATTAGTGTAGACCGATCCTGACTGTCCATCACAATTAACATTTCAACCAATGAGAGAATGGCAATGAGCATTTTTATTTTATACTTTTACATTTTCACAGAGGCGGGCGGGCTATCGGATCAGTGTGACCAGCTGACAGCTAATACAAGTCTCCTGTGTAAATCAATCTCTAACAATGCAGGTTGCAAAAAAACCTGGAATCTGTTACCTAGGTTCAGAAATTGTCCTTCATTTAGGAAAGTATCAAAAGCAAATACAATGGTCGAAACCTGTGATCAGTTGGAATTTGGCAGTGCTACTGGGGCAAACCCCAATTGGACAAAAGGTGCAAAAACTACTCTATATATACCAGAAAATCTGAAACCCCTGTTGTGTCTTTCCCAATGGTTGTACAAGTTTGACCATGTAGAATTTTGCGACTCTTGACACATTCATGTAAGTTAACAAATACTGCTGCTGTTGTTGTTTTTCAGGTAAGGGTCCTCAATGGCTGCTTCACTGTAAAAAATTCTCTACATACACAGTGACATTCAAGTATGTCTGCTGCAAACAGCTACAATAAAACATGTACACTTAAACATAGAAAACAATACAAAAATATAAATTCAGGACTTACATACATACGCAATAGTGAAGATTTTGTACTTCAAATTTTAGATAAGTAATCTTATAATATAAATACATGTTTCTTATAATGTGTTAAAATCAAAGCTGCCACTTTGTTACTCTCAGTTAGAACTTTTTTTCAGTGCTTAAACAAAAGCATAGCTGCTACTACTACATTTTTCTTACAAGGTTTTATTTTTTTGTCAAAAAGTTTTATTTTTTGTCAAAAAGTTTACTGCAAATGTCACACATCAGACGGGCCTTTGGTCCTTTTGAGCTGACAAAATCCTCACCAATCAACTTGCTTCGCAGAACTGAAGCCAACATTTATTGTGTACATATCTTGGCACCAACCTCAGATGGAGACACATGCAGCTCACACACTACTACTTAACTTGTAAATGCCATTGGCCTGCATTAGGCAATGGTACAGCACCATTGTAAATATGACATCTGTTTGATACAATTCAACTGACTTGATATGCACAGTTGTTCTGTCATTCAATCAGGTCTAAAAAAAAAACAATTCCAAGAAAATAATTCATGAATTTAGTCTACCTGTAGCAGGTTATGTAGATAATACAGTATGTTTCATCTGCAGATGGCATGATTGGTATTTCAGTTGTCTGTATCTTATTCCAGCTTTTAAACAAGGCTCCCTGTGACTGACTTTACCTTGCACAGATTTTTTCATCACTTTTGCTTTAAATGTTTGGTGCCAACTGTTTTCTTTGAAACACTGCAATTTTCTTCTTTCCATTTGCCTCCTGTACTAATGTTTTCAGGTCTGTCCCTTACAAACCTTGAGGATTTACAGCCAACAACATTCTGACTTAATACCTCAGGATGGTTGAGTAGCAGTTCAACACCATTATCTCTCTTGTGTACACAGTACTCCTGTCTATAATATAAATACATTCCTAGGATTCCAGCATCATGCAGGGTGTAGAAACTCAGCTAAGAAATCTCCCAGCCTCAGCTGTGGGGCTACGGCAACATGGATCACAGGTGTCGTTTCATATGCAGTGCCAGGTGGTCCGACCGCGAGAAGCACCTGTCGCAGTGGTTACATTTGAACGGTTTGGCCCCCGTGTGTTTACGGTAGTGACGCGTCAGCTCGTCGCTGCGTGCAAATCGCCACTCACATCCTTCCCAGGAGCACTTGTAGGGCTTCTCTCCTGTAACAAAACAGTACCACATAATTATAGAAACAACACTTTCATCCAACACTAACAATAACTCACTATGGTTGGTCTAGATATGTGATAATCAACCACAAATGATAACTGACTACGTCTGGGATGAGATTAGCCTGGATGCCAGACTGTTTCCTGGGTCTACCTCAGGAGGGATGTAACATTTCTCTGAGGACAAGTAGGCCCTAGAAACAGTCTGCCGTCCTGGCTAGAGTAAGATATAAGACAAAATTGTGCCGCACAAATTTAATTTTCAGGGTCTTGGATTTTTGCAGGAAAACAGTGCAGAGGGTTGCCCGGTGGTCGAAATCTATATAAAAGAAACAGACATCCGGAGATTGAATGGGTCAATAAACTACTTTGCAGCAGCTGGAACCTTTTCCACAATCTAATCCTACTAATTTATACCGTAAGTACACCTTTGGTGCAAGAAATAGCCCATAGTAGGGAGTACATGCACATGTAATCTCTGTGCAACACAGATTGACTTAATTAAGTAGATAGAACAGAAATTACTGTGAACGTCTTGAAGTTTGCTGAATTAAATTTTGCAGTAGGGAAAGTGTTTGCATTGTTTTTAAGTTTGCAGTCAAAACAATTGGTTTTGGGATGCATCATGCAATGTCATGAAAAATGCAAACATTAGATCACCACGAAAATTTACAATTACAGTATTGCTAAGAACAAATAGTAAAAATTATATGAAAAGATTGTGGAAAGTTGGGACCAAACTAACCTGTGTGCGTTCTCTGGTGTGCCTTGAGATGAGAACTTTTTGTATAGACTTTCCTACAACCTGTGAAGTGGCATTTGTGAACTCTCCTCTTACTGTCTGCCGGGGGAGGCTCAATTTTTTTGGCGTAAATCCGAGACTGACTAATACTTCTTCCTCGCGACGTTGTGAGTTTAACCGACACCGCCCCCGGGGACGACAATCGCTTTTCAAGTTCTGGCGATGATGGCGGAGTTAGCGTCGTGCAGGATGCCTTTCCCTGACCTTTGACCTCAAGTTTAAAGGGGTCAGAGGTGATGCTGCCTGTTGGAGAGAGTTCTCCTGAGCTATCCCAGGATGCACTAGATGCTGAACTAAGACTCATGGTATCGTCCATATGGCCGTCCTTGTTGTCAGCAGCGGACAGTCCCAGGCCTTCTTCTTTAGTCAGGAGGAATTTATTCCAGGGGTTGTCACTGTCGTCCAGAAATGACTCCACGGACTTCAGGCTGGACTCTGACCGTAGGTATCGTTCCATCTCCATGCAAGTCTGCAGACACAAAATAAAACTCATTAAACCAACCTTGAAAAAAATTCCAGTCCTGGTTTAACGTTGGTTGACGTAAAACCGGGATTTTTTCGATACCATCTGGCTGGACAATAAACCATCCTTTTTTTCTGTTATTTTGTCAATATCACGGATTACCCTTGCACTAATGCTATATATATGTTATATTTCATCTCTAGTCATTCTGATACCATAATATTGTAATTTGAAACTACCATCCATTGCACGCAGAATGATGGTGCTCTCGGACAGGTGCTAACATTTTTTCGGGAGAGAAGATTCGTCATTAATATCTTACCACTAACTAGCTTTTATACAGCAGCTAGTGCTAAGGTCATATGAACGAGTTTGAAAAAAAACTAAGCACACGACAAAACAGCCGTACTGCACACATCAGGCCTTTGGTAACAACCCGTTTGTTGAGTCGATAGAACGTCACTCAAAGTCGACCCCCACCGTCATGGCAACTTGTACATTATTTATCGGGACGTTAGCTGGATGCCGTAGCAATGGTAATACTACTATGTCCATGTGTTCCTGGTTGTGTTAGGAGCAAACTTTGAGGAAAATATTGCTATCACTATCACATAAAAAAATAACACAAAAAAGTGTTCCTCACAAAAACTTTGTCATCTGCTGAACAACAGAATTCTGGGTAATGAATATGGCGGCGGTAAAATACATGTGCCATAGGTTGCAGCAACAAAGAGGTGTTTGTGATGATTGGTCACACTTCGAGTCCATTTGCAGGTTAGCAAGAGAGATTCTCATAAGTTGTCCTGTAAATAATTGTGTTTAGCAGGGCACGGAGGTGACATTTGTCTTATAAACCGGCGAACAACCGTGTAGTGTAATTCTCCCACAACACCCTCAGGCTGTTTCAAAAAGGGACAGAGAGTTTTTGACCTCGTCGTCTTTGAATGTAATATTACTATGTAATGAGTGTATGGTTATCTAAGCTTTTCAGTCAGTGTTTTGAATACGTTGGTCAGTCAAGTTTACATTTCTGGCAGTTTTGCCGATGTTTCATCTAACACATATCCCTAAATGCCCCGTTTTAAAAATCCCGAGATTATATTACCCCGTTAGTTTATGTGAACCAACGTTATATCAGTATTGATCAAGAACACAAATTATTCATGGCTATCGCATATCGGCTACCTATTCTATAAGATGCTTTTGTACGCATGAGGTCACAGGAATGCTAACTATGCCGTGTTCTACCTTGCAACAAAACATCCCCTGTCCTACAACCCACGTGACTGGATGTGCAGTTCCCAACGTTTGTGATCATGATAATCAGCTATTTCTCTTCAGAGGCAAATGCCAACAAGTGAGACAAGATTAACACAGGACTAGACTTTACTCTCAGTTAACAAAAATGTGAGTCAAGTTACCCACTGCCCACGCCATTTGTACAATACAGCCTTTTATCTTACTGTGTTGTAGACACAGTCACCCGTTCTCAATATACTGAGTGACTCACGGGAACAGGAAATAACATGTACGATAGCAACCAGAGAAATTCTTACACTGGTACATACAATGACTGGTACATGTCACTATGTACATTACATAGTCCTGTTGTGTCAGCTGTGAGGGTATGGAGTGAATCACTGTTGAAGCAGTGCATGTATCAATTGTCCTTCTATCTTCAACAATTCATGTTTCAAAATCTCATAAATCTAATAAGGAGTGACCCAAACTGGAATTCCAGAGTTCCTTACTGCAGGCTAAATATTCTATTCAACTGTGACTGTACTGACTCAGTACTCTACTCCACTGTACTGTACTATATTCTACTCAAACATCATAGGTACTCTACTGTACTGAACTGTACTGTACTTACACTTTACTCCACTGTACTGTGCATGTACTGTACTGTATTATACTAAAAGCCAAAGGTATTACACTGTACTGTATTGTACTGTATTCTACTCTACTGTATCATACTGTACTCTTCACTTAAGTTTTGCAACAATGATCGGTGAAATGTAGCAGAAATCTATCTGACATATGTGCTTGATAGGTAAAAGCAACTGTTACAAAAGTTGGAGAGCTACAAGTCTTGATCTGGGAAACTTAATGGTCCTTTTAAGA
The DNA here is from genome assembly GCF_035083965.1 of Branchiostoma lanceolatum. NCBI lineage: Eukaryota > Metazoa > Chordata > Leptocardii > Amphioxiformes > Branchiostomatidae > Branchiostoma > Branchiostoma lanceolatum. The sequence continues at coordinate 17,210,721 of NC_089736.1, forward strand.
ACAGATGATGAAAATTTGAAGCGTCCCTGACAAAAATATGTGTTAGCCTAAGCGGCAGTACACAGGTATGACAACTATTTTGCCCCAGGCCAACTGTTTAAAGTTGACAAAACAGCCACAGGTACAGCATATTATCATAGGTATATGAAGAATGTCTTTTTACTTCACTTCATAAATGCCATATACTAAAATTGTGGTGTTTGTTATATTCTATAGCATTTAGCTATAGAAAAACTTGCAAAGATTCTATCAGCAGATGTTAGTAGGACAGGTTTTTGACACAAGGACATTTTGTTGTTATGACCTCAGATCTAGAGAAATACTTTTCCAGCTCACTTCACCTCAGACATTTCATCTATGATAGAATATTGCGGTGATATCCAGACGGTCCAGACCTGCTGTATTAATTATCATACATATAACAATATACATGTAACAAGGACATTAGTCTGAAAGCTGAGGTTGTTTACAAACATTAATCACCTGTCACGCACAGAGCTTCATACGGACCAAAACAAGTGATAGAAATGCAGTCATATAATTTGGCGCTTAATGCTTCCCACACTGAAGTTCTCAAACTGAACTAGGACAGCAGGAACTGATACTAACCACATTATGTACAGCATGTTACAGGTCATGTGATCTGTGGCGCTGCAGTGTACCTATCATGTTCTCTACTGGCAACTTATACTTAAAGCTATCATTTTTCACAGTATCTTAGGTTATTTATTTGGTCTTGGAGTGTTCTCATTTCTCTGTTATTTTCTTTGACAGATGTTATTCAAAAATTTGATACCTCACACACAAAAATGGGAAATTGTGTATATATGTAATCACACGTGTCTAGCTGATTCCCATCTTGTAAAAACAAAACCAAAAGACTGACTATGGGGAAAAAATCTTACAATTATTTGAATTATTTGGTGTAGTGGTGGAAGTACTAGTGGTGGATCTAACATGTTAGGTCATCTGACATCCTGTATTTACACTAGGATAAGTCAGTAAAACATGTCGGTACTTACAACAACGATCATGTCATTCTGATCAACACCTTAAAATGTCTCCTCTAAAGGGTTCTGTGCATAGATACATTGCATACTAGCCTGTAAATAAATCAAGCTAGTTTTAGCGCCGACAGTTTGAGCAGCTTACATGCATAATTTTTTTCTGTCCAGTCATGTTGGCAGCACTTTTTGTTTTGAGCAAGTGCAACCGTGCAAAGTTAACTATAAAATTACAAACGATACAGTAACGTTACAAATCATGTTTCTGAGAAAACGTGCACATGAGACACGTATGGCTTTACTCGTACCTGTTGCCAAGTGTCTTCCAAGGAAGGCTGGCAGGAGAAGTAGCCCGTATCGTGGATCATCTGCAACTCGCTGAAGATATCTCCACTCGGTAACAGATCCATGTTGGCGGCGGAGAAACACTTCTTCAACTTACTCCGACTTATATTTGGGCGGATTCGGTGAGTTCTCGAAAGCAAAGATTCCTGTGGCGAGATAATTCATCCAAAATTTCCAGTATTTTGACAGTCTGTTACAAGGAGAGTACAGGTTCCCACCAGAATTCTGAAGAAATGACATCTGCATGTTTGTGTACATTCCTTGACCAATGGGAAGCCGCACAACTATGATCGAATTGCCGCCAAGCCATTGCAGCCAATCAGTGAAGTTGTTCTGAAATCGATGGGGATCCTCGCCAGGGTAGCCCTAACCGGTGAATAGGACGGATCATGTGATTGGTGATCAGTGACGTAAAGATTTTCCTAATATGGTGATAACTTGTGTTGCTATTTTTAGTACGCTATATAAAGCTGCCTCGCGCGCCGCGGCTCAGGCAGTCTGCAGGAGTAAAATCGTGGGAACGGCCGAAGCAAAAGACATATGCGTGAGAAGGACTATTATGAGTACTGAAGCATGGATCGTTTCGCTAAATGTTTGACTAAAAGGTGCAAGTGTGCCGTGCTGCGTTACTGATATTTTGCAGTATAAGGAAAGGAAAAAAAAGGTTTGATAATCAGATTTGCCGACGTTTTGTTACAATAATCTTCTTCAATTTGAACACCCCCTTTGTCAGTGGGTTCGTCTGCGTTTCTTGGCCCTATAGGTATGTTTTGGAGTGCACCAAAAGGGATCGTAGGGCCGAAGGTTCTGAATTGCCAACGTTAACTTTTCACACGACCATCGAAGACACGACACCAACGCATACATTGCGATACAAGAACACAATACAATACAGTACTTTTAAAAGTAACGTGGGCGTATCCTACATCGCATGCATGTTCAATGATGTTGAGGCTTTTGAACATCCTACCTCAGTACCTGGTCGTAAAGGAAACTATGCACTACACTAGTCACTACTCAACATTAATGTTCATATCTCCGTTGTTCTTTTGTCAATTGTGTTGTATTTTAATTCAGTTAACATTAAATATCTTTGAAAATCTTATTTAGTATTTTCACCTAGAAGATTATGTGTAACCAAGGTGTAACTGTGTGTGTGTCAATATGAACAACGTTTAATACCGAAATCAAATTTCTTTGGCTTTTTAGATTTTCATGTGTTGTTTTACGTGCAAATCTGGCAACGAGTCCGGTGGGAAAGAAACTGCACAAGTTGGGAGCGAAGACGTTGTACCACATGCATATAATAAAAGATTGAAGTTGTTCTGCTGCCTGCATACTTTGGCCAGCAATAACAGCATATCATTAAATAGCTTACTAATCTATGGATTTATTGTGATCAGATGATTTTTGGTACGCGGGAAGTGAGCTTGGAGGCCCAAGCCTTTGTCACTACTTTTGTAACAGTGGGGATCAACCTCCACTAACTATTCCCAAGCCGTGCGGATCGGGATAGGCGGGGGTTCTAATCCCGGGAGCGGACTACTCGCCCCATTGGGTTTTTACACTTTGTCAGCCAAAAAGCTATGTACGTATGTACGACTGCAAACTGGTGACCGTACAACCTTCAGATCACGCCCTACACCCCCCATTCCCCTGCAGTATCGTTACAAGCCGCTTGGGGAGGGGGCAAAATCTAATCATTTTTTATCTCATCAAGACCTGCCCACATAGCAAATATCATTGAGAATTCAGTGAGATTCCCGCTTTGGCATTATTTCAGGATGATCCTGACAGCAGTGCAATTTTTTCTACTGCTGACAGGATGATCCTGTCAGTAGTGCAGATTTTTCCACTGCTGACAGGATTTTCCTTTTTTTTCAAAGAATTGTTGGCATATGTTATTGTACCAACGGATATTGCTTTACTGGATGTTTTACAATTTCAACTGTGTTCATCTGGGCGTAAATCGAAGCGTGGGACGTATTAAGGATCATTAAGGGCGATTGTAGTGGGGGTTTGTCTCTAATGTCCTGTTTACCGCCAAATTTCAACATGCGTTAACGTATAACGCGTACGCGTTCGAACGTCACATCGAGAACATGTCCAGATAACTCCAACCCTAGATTTTGCGCTGAACTTAGCGATGAGTGACGCGTATTTGTACCTATTGCCTTGACGTGCAAGTAACACTTACAGCCGTTCGTTGTCACAACTCGGACACACTTTGTATGCTGAAAACTGAGTCGCTTAAACAGAGTCTTGAGAAACGGACTTAACAAAGTACGCACCCCCCTCCCACTGGGTATATTGATTACTGAATCTTTGCCACGTTCAATAAATCCCATGAATTCACAGACACGTGTGATTTTGATCTAAGTAGTATGAGTCATTTGAAGTTGTACGTTTCTAACATATTGAGGAATAGCAGGCAAACAATTGCTTTTTATCAGGAAATTTAGATGTTCAAAATGATCCTGTCAGAAGTAGAAAAATTTGCACTGCTGACAGGAAAAATCCTGTCAGCAGTGGAAAAATCTGCACTGCTGTCAGGATGATCCTGTCAGCAGTAGAAATTTTTGCACTGCAGACAGGATGATCCTGTCAGCAGTAGAAATTTTTGCACTGCAGACAGGATGATCCTGACAGCAGTGCAGATTTTTTCCGCTACTGACAGGATCATCCTGTCTGCAGTGCAAAAATTTCTACTGCTGACAGGATCATCCTGACAGTAGCCACAACCCAGAAGCCTTTGGCTGCATCTTCGACTTGCTGAGAAAAAATGTCGTAAAATCGTACGGACGGACAGGTGTCGTAAAACAGTCTTTCCCGCAAAACGGTCGAAAACAAGTCGTTGCCATGGAGACGGTGTAACTACCCACTTGTTGCGGGAGGGTTGTTTATCGGTTCGATGTGAATTTTTCTATCCAGTGCAGACACAACGTACGACAGTATTACGGAGGATTTTGACTTCTAAAGTTGAACTATTCCTCCACAAGTTCCAGTAGAATTGCAGACTTGTAGCCGCTGTCGAGACGAACTGCAGGGAAATCTGCGCAGTCGAGTGAAGGTTGGTTGGATGGTTTCATGATCATATGGTATCGGACATAATTTACGCCAAGATGTTTCGCCAACAGTCTAACGTTATAAAGTTCCCACAAATCACTCTAACATTAGTTAAGTTTCTATTGTTAGGGTTAGGGTAAGACGTAGAGTTAGAGGTGAGTTATATATATCCTCCTTGGTTAGAGTTAGGTGTCGTTGTTGGCGGCGAAACTTTTTCCAATGCAACAGGATATAAATTTTCAAATATCCTGTTGATATGATTTTGCAACATTGTTTTACTTAGTGACGATAACCTACCTGTCGTTTAATTTAATCATTACTTAAAGAACAGGTAGGTTTAGCCGATGATAGGCCATTTGTCTGATCAAAGCGTTGTGTAGAATACAGTCCCGGGTACTCCGTACCTCCTCCAGCTGTTGTTGCTTGTTGCCTGGGTTTTCCACAAACACCCAGATGACTAAATAGAAAAATCAGATCATAACTTTTTCTTGAATCATGACATTAAACATGAATAACTGTTTTGTGATCGTTAAGCAGGTTCTACTAGCCTGTAAATTTCATAGAGAAATACTGATGTTTTATTTTTGTTGTTGTTGTTGTCATCGTTTTTTTGTCTATTTTTCCGCTAGACATTGTCACTTGGTGCGTTCATGTCAGGGTGCTTTCTTGAGTAGGGTCTCTCTGGTGCATCAGATCTCTGGTACATGCGTATTTAGGATGCCGTCTCAGTTCTCTTTGTCAAATCTTCCTGTATCTTCGACATATTTAGAGAAGGCCATGTAGAACCTTTCGTTAGTTTTTTCTCCTAGGTCCTCCCTCATTCCTGCTAAGGTAACTAGGTCAGCAGTTCTATCTCCCTCCTGTATGTTGCATACTTCATAGATGCTGTCTATTTCTTTCAGGAGTTGCTGCCTTGCCCTCTCAGATCTGGTACATCTGTAGTGATAGTGATCTGTGCTTTCTCTCTCACCACAGGAAGGGCAGTCCGGAGAGATATTGGGATCGATCCAATTTTTGTATGCATTCAACTTGGTGTGGCTGCTTAGTAGCTGGTTTATGGCGATTTGAGTTTTCCTCTTCCCCCGTGTTTTGCGCTTTTTCTTCATTTGTGCGTTTGTCTTTTGCATGTGTCTGCTAGTGGTTTGTAACAACCATCTTTCCTCTGCATGTTGTTTGATGTGTTTGAGAGCTTATCGCTTAGTCCAGGCGGTATTTCCCTGCAACGTTTTGGCTTCTTCTGCTGCCAGTTTAGCCTGTTTGTCTGCTAGTTCATTACTCTCCACCCCCATGTGGCCGGGACACCAAAGGATCTGGATACTATACCCTCTCTGCTTCATCTCTACCAGTTTCTGTCTTGTAGCGATGACTAGTTCGTTGTATGCTTCTACCTGTTGTAGTGTGGTGAGATTCTCAATGGCTGCCTTGCAGTCACAGAGTATGAGAATTCTCTTGCTGCATTGCCTCTTTTCTAGTGTACACAGTGCCAGATGGATTCCTTGTAGTTCCCCTTCGTAATTGTTGGACTTCGCTGCCACTGGTTTTCTAACTGCGTATGGTTCTGTAGTACCCCAATGTTTGTAAATGATTGCCGCACTGCCTGTGGGCCCAGGGTTGCCCAGAGAGGAGCCATCAGTAAACACCACTGTTGTTTTCTTCTTCTTAATTTCTTGTAGAGTTTGTAGGGGTTCTTTTTGGGTACAAAGACACCTGTTGTACTGCCGATGGAAAATGGTGGTAGCCTCGAACCGTAGTAATATTTTTTATCCACCATCTATGCTTCCAGATCTCCTTTCATTTCTCTGAATCTGTTTTCCAACATGTGCATTGGTGTCGCAATCTTTTTACCAGTCATCTCTTGCATGATTATTTCGTGTATGCCCCTCCCCCTTGTTTAAAGCACAAAACGGCTGGGTCATTTAACGTTAGAGGATATGTGTGAAGGCTGATCACAGGTATAAAGCTATCATACCATAATGGCTATCGCATCAAAATATATACTAGTACCACACACCTTCTAGGCTTCTGCTATTCACAAATCAGAAGGAGAATTTGCCACCTTAGATGGTGCTGATATTTGAAATTTGGGCCCCGGCCCATGGACTCATAATAGGGAACAACTAAACAGTTCCACAACCAGACATCCACGCCTCGTCAGTACAGCCACAGAACTGTACGTTCATTCTTGTCTCTCCTTATAACACCTTACAGGTTGTTGCTGCTTTCAAGGTCATCAATTCTACAACGTCTCCGCATCCAGAGGCAAAGACATGTCCTTAACAAAGAGAAGACCAGGAGATGAAGGTAAGGACTGAAAAGTCAAGTTTAAATGGTTTCTTTGACATTTTTCTTTACACTTGGACACACTAAATTGATTATAGATGACATCAGCACACGCATGAATTTTCATCCATTTCCAGAAGAAAAAATTATGGCCATACTGTAAATCATTCGAAATAAGATGGAAAATGAGCAAATATATCCCGTAAATTGCACAAAAAAAGTTGGAAACAACACTGCTAATGTTACCACTGTCAACGAGGAAGATGTGACAGAACACAAGTAAAGACTTCATTGTTTGTTATATCATGTTCTCTGTTTTATGTCATTTGTTCAACCTTCTTGACCACTTAAATTTCATACTTTAAGGCAACTTTTTTTGCCCAACTTTTTTCTTTGCACGCTCTCATTATTTTTGCCCAGAGGATGTCATTCATCAAACCAGTATGTCCTCAGAATAGACAGTGAGTGAGTGTAATGTGGGTGGGGTGTGTGTTTCATATTGCAATGTGAAAATTTTATCCCAAACTCCAAAGGACTTGCAAGAAAAAATATGGGAGGAAAAACTGTTTGAAAAAGTTACATGTATACTGGAAGATTGGCTTGAATTTAAAGTTTTGTTCATGGAATTGCCACTTAATTCATTCTTAACCAATGGTCAGCCAAGACAATTTCTGCAGTGATCCATGCAATGATCCGATGGTTCATACCTACTGCCAAGAACTTTTGAAGGGTTTTCCTACACTTCCTTTATAAGTTGTGGGTAGATCTTACATATTACGTATGTAAAAATGTGTTTTGCTGAGACAGAAATGAGCTCTACACACTTTAAGTTCTTCCTGGTGTAACATTGATGAAAACAGAGATTCAAGAAAAGTTTGCAATGCCCCCTAGTGAATGGATACTACACTGCATGGTGCTCATTAACTTTGTATGAGCTGTTGACATCAAAATCTAAATTTTAGCTTTTGCATGAAGAGCAATTAACAGAAAAGAGTGTGGATTTTTGAAGTTCTTTAGAAGATTTAATTTCATGCTTTGACCTTATTGACATCTGACAGCTTGTAACTTTGATCTGTCCTACAGACTGGTTTTACCACGCTCCACTCAAGAGTAAGAAGGACTCCGCACAGGTGTCTGTTCCGCCGGCCTCGCAGATCCCTGGCCTGAGTCAGATGCCGGCTGACCCGCTGGACATCGACCCCGCGGCCAAGAGGAAGTGGATTCGTGACACCGACACAAAATACATCAAGCTGGCTAAACAAGGCGGCAGACAGGGTCAGTAGCAATGCTTCCCTTTCTGCTCTACAGGCAGCACACTGGATCTGCATACGTTGCAAGGACTTTAAGCAACAAAAATCAGGGGTGCCAAAGAATTCATACGAATTTTACGGAATACATACAATCCATTACGAGAAACATTACAGAATACATACAATCCATTATGCAGAAACATACGAGTTTTACGGAATACATACGATCCATTACTTGGAATACATACGATCCTTCCTAATTTGTTGGCATCGCACTAGCACCGAATCTAGCTTTGTCTGGTCCTCCTAGTTGAGATTTGTAGAGTTTAGCCGGATGGGATAACGCCATTAAAAGCCAAGATATCGTACGAAGAACTGGTTATCCCGAGTCCGCCATCTTGGATTTGGCAGTCATGTCATATGACCCAACAAATAGTAAGGATCGTATGTATTCTGCATAATGGATCGAATGAATTCCATAAAATTCATATGTTTCTCGCAATGGATCATATGTATTCCGTAAAACTCGTATGAATTCCGTAAAATGCGTATGAATACTTTGGCACCCCTGAAAATTGGATTTTCTCACGCACAAAAAATGACGTAATTAACGCCAGATGCAATAAGTAACACATCATCTGTAGCTAAGCTCTTATTAAAATGTTTTTTTATTTCTCCAGACCTTCTGCGCTACAGAAGTCCCCCGGATCGTACCAAGGGTCCGGTACCCTATCCTAGAGTGGACTGGTTCGACCATGACATGCCCCAGGAAGAAGACGAACCTCTGTAAGTGTTTCCAGGACTCGTCCTTCCATCCATCCCGGGACAGAAACTTGCTTGTTGGGATTGACAAAAATTTCATACCGTCAACCCAAAAAAATCTGAACTTCATTAAACTCATGAACTAATGCATTTTTGTAAGCTTAAAATGACAGATTTAACAATGAAAATCAACAGCATGGGCTCCCACACAATGGGTGTGACAGAAACAAATCCACAGGAGACAGCCCTGCTTTAAACACAACTTTGTAGGAAACTAACTCACTGAGCTATATATGGTACCGACCTATCTATCTATTTATTTATTTCATGCATCTCACTTTTTTTCCCTTTATCTCAAAAACCTGCTCTCACTAGATCAACTGGAAATTCTTGAAGATATTTTTCCATCCCTCTAAATGCACGTTTGTGTATTTCATATCGCTGTTCCAGGCCCCACACATTTGCGCTGCCCGAGTACATGGTACACGAGGAGTTCACACCGAGTCCACAGCGACAGCAGGAGGGCAGAAAGAAGGCGCCGTTCTCCACAGACAATAAAACGGTGTGGCAGCGTGACGACACAGATCCTACCGACAAACGTATCAGACTCCCAGAGATCAAGAGACCACAGAGAAGACACAATGTAAAGGTAAAGCCACTGGCTTTTGCCTTCTCCGTTATGTTGTGTTAAAGCCGGGATCTCACGAGACTGACTCGGAAAATCTGTGTACGTGCGGTGCATTTGCGTATAAAGCCCAAATGGTCGCGCCAGGGATGTCACATTCTCAGTTTTGATACAAGATAACTTTATTGGAAATCATGTGTGATTATTGGAAATCGCAGTGTTGCCACTGAATTAAAAAGCAACGTATATTGATTAAAGAATCATTGTAAAGGGGTTTGCAGCGATAAAAGGATGCTTGGCGTTTTCGCCTTTTTGAGCAGATTTGCGCCATTTTGCCAATCTTCATCCCAATCTTGTAAATTGCCTACAAACCGTGGTCACTTCAATCATAACTAGAACATAAATTATCAAAACAGGAAGTTCTGCTGTAGTACCGTAAGAAGCCCAAAATCTAAACGTTTTCAGGTCTCAATAAGACCTACCAACATACCAAATATCAAAACAATCCATCCAGGCGTTCTTTAGTTATTCTGGTCTTTTACATCCAGACATCCAAACGCTACCCTCTGCATAACCTTCTTGGCTAAGGTAATAAACTTGTGGACTTTTGCACGAATATCATATCATACCTTACAGTGCAGCCTTTTATCATTCACAGGAGAAAATGCCACCACCAAATGTTGACCTGAAGAAAGAGAGACGTAAACAACCAGCAGCTTTGAAAGACCATTTTGCTCCTAAGTCCAGATTTCCTCCCGTGTGAGTACTAATTATGACTTTTTCCAAACTTTTTGTGTACACCATAACTGTTCAAGTATCAAACAAACAAACAAATCATGTCTATGTGCCAATGATGGTCTAATAGTCTGATGTTGAACATCGCAGGCCTCACCAAGGGAAGGAGGAACCAGTGGCCTTTGGGAAGTTGTTAAGCATGGGGTATCAGAGAGACTGGATCAGTGAGAGGAATGACCAGGAGGAGCGGCACACACACGGAGCCAGGTAAGCTCACAAACATTCAATGCAGATTGCATCATTGATACTTGAAAACTGTTAATGTTAGATTTAATGCCTTTACTTCCGTGGTGGTTTTCTTTTGCGCTGGGAGGGGAAAAGGAGGGAAACAATTCTGAAGTACAACAGAATTATAAAAACAGAAATTCGCAGTGTTATGCATTATGGCAGTAAGAGGTCACCGCGAAAACTGCAAAAACAAAACCACTGCAAACATTTTAACATTTACAGTGCTTGGCTGTAGATGTTAGCGATGCTCTTTGTCTAGTATGGTCTCCACACGGCTTTTGCATGTTTAAAGGGAGAACTTTGAAAGTTAAGTTCTTGTATCACAATTTTCCCACTTGGCAACATTTTGGCAACTTCTCTGGATTGAGTCCTGGTCCACAAGTTAGGAGTTAAGTTTTCTTGTTTATGTTGACAGACAACTGGAGCCACTGCCGAAAGGTACGGAGTACCAGGACAGGATCAGTAAACAACAGATCTCCGGTAACAAACACCCGCACAAGCCGACGAGAAAGGACGCGCCTGGACACAAGGGGTCCGCAGGGTCGCTCGGCTCTGGGGAGAAACCAGTCTTCAAACTAAGCAAGTAAGTCCAGCTGGAAACAACAGAATGTTTAACCTGCATGGGCATATTGTCTGTAGGTGGATGTTGATGATTATAACTGTATAAGGTTCCGGGTTGGAGGTCGAATCTGACCAGGTTTTGGGTTAGGGCACAGTAACATGCCGGGAGTGTGTGGTTAACACCCTCACTACTGCTCCACATTGCTTGGTGATCATTATAGCTGAGCAGAGATTTTGTGAATTTCCTGAAAAGCACATGACTGTATTGTTACAGTAGTATTTTGGAGCATGGGGAAGTTGGTTGGCCAGCAAAGCCTTTTGTTGTATTTGCACCTTTAACAAGGTTTCCTTTCCTGATGACCCAAATAGCAGCGTTTTTCATACTTTTTCAATGACTTTGCGTCATCAGAGATTGTGAAAAAAATCATCACAAAGATTTTCTCATCTTCATTTTTCACAGACAGGTACTAAGCTTTTCTAGCATATAAGTCATGTTATAAACAGCTTGGTTTTAAAAAAATGCTACTTTTTGGTCCAAAATTTAAGTTTTCGTACAGTTCCCCCCCCCCAGTACACTTGCAATAATGCAAAAATGTAAAAAATTTCATGGTTGCTGAGTCATCTGTCTATGTGTAGCTTGAAACTAAGTCTTGTGTATCTTAGATATTAAAATTCAATCATATGCAAGTTACTAACAGACCCTTGTGTTGCTACAGGTTCGAAAAAGTGGGGCCTAAAGTCAGCACGCGCAGAGAGCCTGTCCACGTGTGATGCAACGTCATCACAGACAACAGATCAGTACACAACCTCAAAGTCAAAGTGTTCATCTGAGAAACAGACATGGCCAGGCCATCCTGAAATGATGTCATGCATTTTCATATAAATATTTTTCAATTATCATGTATAGATTGTCACTGATGTGAAAAGAAACCGGATGTTTTGAATATGTTGTGACTTCTGTTCAGATTGTGCTTTATGAAAAGAGTTGTAACTTGTAACATTTTCTACTACTGGTACAGGAAGTGTTTGATTGTGATATGAATTTTCATAATCATGAAAATTGAGTCTGCTTTAAAAAGCGATTTTTTGCATGTACTGATGTATATATGGCACTATCAAACTCAGTGCAGTAGGGGTAACATGTTGATGACCGTAAGTGCAATTTCATGTTAAACACTGGATCAAACTGTGCACATTCTCCCCGCCTTGCTCCTTTTCAATGTTGCATAAAATGTACAATGTAAATAGTCTGCTGTATGGGGCAATGGAGAAGCTACTGGTTTGATTAAGGAGGTTTTAAACGTTACTTTTTGTTTTGTATATTCCCATTGTCTTCCATTATGTCATACAAGATATAACAATTCTTAAATATATTTTTGTGCTTTGTGAATATTCCTCCATATACTGTGCTCCATATTGGGCGAAGTCTTGCATTCGTCATTAAATTTCATGTCTTTCAAAGAAGAGGTCCTTTCGTTTGTTATGAGTGTGTTTTATATACAAAGTGTTCGCTACACGTACCTCAGTATGGGATCTTTACCAGGCTATTCCTGGTAAATAATGTTCTTTTGAGAATGAGAAGCAAACAAAAGTCATGGTCACATACTATTCCAACTTATTACAATGTCAGAACCTTTTTTGCCATGTGCAGTGCTAGGTTCCAAAGCACTGTGTTCACTGTGACATCACGGAGTACGAAGGCAAAAATGTAATGCACCTTTTGCAGACATGGACCATTGCAAATTCACTTCTGCCACCAAATGAACAATATTCCAAAAACATCCTACACTTCAATGAAGGTTTGTCAATTTGCCCCCCTTACAGAAATGGACTCTTCCCAAAACACCCTATGCAAAATGAACTCTTCCATCTCTTCAGCAAAAGCTTCCTCCATGCCAAATTTCAGGCTTACGACTTTCCTAGAATAAGGCAGGAATCCATTTTGGAAGCAGAAGATACCCAGAAACTTCTATTGCATTAAAAAGTAACTGTAACTTAGTAGCTATAGGTAAGAATGTCAATGTCAATAATTGTATCTAGACTCTGTGTCAATCTGACATATCTTTACTCCTTTATTTTTCATCACTCTTTATGTCCAGTGGTCCCTGTAGGAGCTAAAACCTCCATGAATATAAAATACCATCAGTTTTGGCACAGAAGCTGCAGAAAATACATTTTGATTTTCATCAGGATTTCTTATGTATCAATATTAAGATGCGTTTGAGCTACATCTGCAATAATGATTAAAGGTAAGTCAAGTACGAACTATCTTGTTACTTTTCTTGACAAAACATCAAGAGAACTTTTGATCAGTGATGTCTATATGCATCAAATACATAACTCATACAATATAAGAGCTTTCAAATAGCAATTCTGGGTAAAAATCAGGATAAGCTGTTTAACTACAGGAGCCAATGGGCTGCCATGTTCAATCAGTTATGTGAATCAGTTATAAAGCCAATCATGACAGGCTGTTTGGTAGAATAATATCTGGTCTTCTTTATATCATATCAAGATCCTAAAATGCAATCATGGTTTTCCCTGAGCAATTAAAAGCATGATTTTATTTACAGTACGCCAAAATTGTTTGCATAACCATTACATTTCTATAGTCTGCAACTCTATATGTGAACCAAGTCAGATTACTTTGGAAAAGAAAAAGCTTCTAATCACTTAGTACAAGTGAGAAACATCATTATCAACCTGTCATATATTCTGCTTTACTTTGCACAAATAATTGTCAAAATTTTGTTTTCTCTGGATATGAAACATCATCCTCTAGGAGGCTAGACTGGTAAGACTGTTACAAACTCATGTCGGATAGGAAAGGCCAGTACTGTAAATGGATTTGAGTTCGCTGGGATTTAATTTTGCGGTAGAGAGAAAATGAAGTGTTGGCAGTGGCTTTAAATTCCCGGTTGAAACAAGGGGATAGGTGGTGAAAAGACAGAACAGGCACTTTCACAGTGGTTTTAAGTCTGCGGTGAAGCGGTCACTGTGAAAACTGTTATTACAGTATCCAAAGTCATCCAAACCATGTTCCACTTTTGCACACAATTTTATCTGCCGATAAGAAACCAACCAAAAAAATGAATATGTGATTACTAGTATTTCATACTTTTGCTCTACTCCAAAACATTGCAGCAACACAATTTTAACTAATTATAAGCAATTGCAAAGATATGCCAATAAACCTACCACAAACTCGTGCCTCTTAAAGCCACAGTTAAGTATATACGAAAGGAATGTGAATTTCTAAAAATAAGGCACTTCAATATCATGTGTGGCCATCCTGGTAAGACACAGTTGGAGTGTGGTGATGTCATCAAACAACTTCATACTCCTGTTTGATGGAGCGCATCAGGCAGCAGGCGAAGATGATCCCAACAACCTGTGAGCAACACAAACCAAACTTCAAACACACAATACATTCGCACATTGTAGAAGCTTGGTTTTAAGTTCTCTTAAATTTCAATCAACTACCGTCTGCGTAAAGTCCAATTTGTTTCAAGGCTATTCTTGTTCATTCGTGGTCAATTATTGCCCCCATTTTTGCCAATTTTCCATTGCAGTCACACTGACATGCAACGCATGGGTAAAATAAGTGACTTCTACAAACAAAATGAAATGTCACATTCTCAGTTTTGGCTCCAAATCAGATACAAGATAACTTTATTGGAAATCGCAGTGATGCCATTGACTTAAATACATTGTACAGTGATCAAAATTCATAAAACGAGATTTGTAGTGATTGCGCCATTTTGCGCCCATTTCCACCATTTTACCAATTGTATATTTTATCAAATCTTTAAACACTTCTCAATTTCCGGCAACAAATTGGTGCCGAATTCCTTTTGCAATTTGCCGCAATTAGGTGCAGTCCAGTGAGATAGCTACTCACTGTTGAATACAGCGTATTGAGTACAAACCTGTATGAAGGCGATTCCGATCCCCGCACCTCCGATGATGAGGATGTTGTGAGCCAGCCAGTCCTCCAGCTTATTCAGACAGCCCTACAGAACAACACAATATTTACAGAACATGAGAACTTCACCCATACTTTACACTGTGAAACTGTCAGATCTATCAGCTAATGCATTCTCAAAGGAAACTAAAAGTTTGGGTTGACAAGCCTACTATACTACGCTAAATATATCCCAATGTCAAGTTCTCAGTCACCCCTATGACATCAGTTTTTAATTTGCGACTCCCGTGGCATCGTGTGGCCTGATGATTAGAACATTCAGCTGTCAAACAAGGGGACCAGAGTTCGATCTTGGGTTGCTCCCAGACATGCGCCCCGACGTTGTACCCTTGGGAAAGGCACTTAACACAAATTTCCTCACTTCACTCAGGTGAAAATGAGTACCTAGCCTAGGTTAAGGACGACCCTCGGATAGGATGTTAAATGGAGGTCTCGTGTTAGGGGGAGAGCCACATCCCACGCACGTATAAGAGCCCACCACACCTTTTGAAAAAGAGTAGGGGCATGCCCCGGTGTGCGATGGTCCAAACCTTACAGTCGGTTGACCCGATACATGTCAGTAATGGCCGGTTTCTCGGCAGATGGACATACGTGGTCAGGTAGAAGATCCCGCCTGCTGACATTCTTTTGGAACGTGAAAGAAAACTGATACTCTGCCAACCCGTAAATTTCTACAAGCGACACAAACAGGCGCAATGGCGCAGAAAGCGTGCTCTCCCTCCCGACTTTGGCGTGATACAGGGTCATCACCAGAGCCAGGCAATTGCTTTAGTGCCATCTTCAAACAGCTACAGGAGTCCCAAATTAAGAAGAATTGATGTCATATGGGTGAGAACTTTTGGGGTACATTTAGCATAGTATAGAAGGCTTTTCAACTGAATCTTTTAGTTTCCTTTAAAGAAACTATTCAAAGGAATGAAAAGCATTAAGGTTCTATTAGATTGTCAAATCAACTGACCTCCGTATTAATGTCGGTTTGGTCGGCACCTGCACCGACCCCACAGGAGTCGTCTGGGTTCTTCACATCAAACTCAGTCTTGGCGTTCTTGCAGCAGGACCCGGGGACGTTACGGGAGGTGCCGTTGGGGTTGAAGTTGGGGGACTTGTCAAACCAGTCGGTGTAGTTCTTCACACCACAGCACACAAACTGGAACAGGAGAGATGTTTACAGGAGTCATCATAATATCTCTAGTACAGAAAACTGACCCAAAAAGTTGGGATAGTTTGGGCCGCCATATAATCTCTATTGTTACTTAAAAGGTAGATTATTGTTCTTGCTATAATAATGGTAACATCAACTCTCGTGATTCCACTGTGGACTCTAACCAACTAGCGCTATACTAGTTAATTTTACAACATTTGTAAGGATTATGTCTTTGTGGAAACTTTTCTGTTAGGTTCAGTTGAGTTGCTTCAAACTGTAGCTGCCTTGAGGTTTAGTTACTATTAGTGGTTCTTTTCACCAACCTATGTTATCATCAACCTATATAATCTGTCAATAGAGCGATGCCAATACAAACACTATGAAATGCGTTAATTATGAAGACCTTTATCATGTCGGTACTACAATGTATATCTACCTCTTTCTGAACACCGTCGAAGGCCAGACGTCCCTTTGTTGTGTTCTCCCATTTCATCATGAAGTCTGTCATGGCCGTGTCGATAACATTCTCAATCTGAGATAGAAGTGGACATGTACATCAGAAAAAACACTCAATCTGATATATCAGAACAAACACTCTCAATCTGAGATGTCAGAACAAACACTCTCAATCTGAGATGTCAGAACAAACACTCTCAATCTGAGATGTCAGAACAAACACTCTCAATCTGAGATGTCAGAACAAACACTCTCAATCTGAGATGTCAGAACAAACACTCTCAATCTGAGATGTCAGAACAAACACTCTCAATCTGAGATGTCAGAACAAACACTCTCAATCTGAGATGTCAGAACAAACACTCTCAATCTGAGATGTCAGAACAAACACTCTCAATCTGAGATGTCAGAACAAACACTCTCAATCTGAGATGTCAGAACAAACACTCTCAATCTGAAATCAAGTACTTATTTTCGCCATGTTAGAAATTTTACTCAATTAGAAAAAGGTATTGATCTTTTTAAAACTTGTATATTGTAATTCTTCACTGTTTGACTTTGAGAGCTGTTGTGTTTACTACGGACTGTATATAATTTTGCATGTATAATGTTTTTCAAATTTCATGCAAAATGTTTGCCAACATGCAATTTGGTATGTAACTGAAAAAAATATTTCTAACACACATACCGGTATGCCATGGTTTGGGTTTAGGTGCAGACTTGAGCATAGGTTCTAAGCTGAACCAAGGAGGTTTGCTGAACATGGACCCCCCACTAAGTTCACATCTTTGGTCCTGGTTGGGACACTTCGGGACAGTTGAAATCCACTTTCGGGACAATGTTGGGACAGTAGGGGAAAAAGTTAATTTCGAGGCCTGGGTAGAATCCAGTATGATACCAAAAAAAGTAGTGCTCGAGTCTGCATAGGCCCAAATATACGCATGACAGTTATACGTACATCGTTTCTCAGGACATATCCTGTGATGCCGGCAGCGATCTCCAGTATAAAGATCAGACTCAGCAGAACTGCAAACTGTGAGGACAGACAGAGGCAACATTGTCATGTCCATGTGTATGTACAAGTCTGTTACAATGGAAATATGAAACAGTACAAGTATATCGCTTTATACACAATTACAGTACAGATGTCACCTTGCAAACCTATCATCTGATTCTGAGTGACCGTTCAAATTTGAGAGAATACTCAAGCTGTGTGATTAGTATAGCATATACAGACTACACAGAAGTTCCATATCTAGCTTTTATTTTCCGTCGGGCTATTGTGGAGTGACTGTGGATGTGGGCGGCACAGCTCTTGAAGCCATGGATGGATGTTCATGAATTTTGGTAGGTTACTCTTGGGGAGACGAAGGTCAAATTTAAACAATGGGCCTTTTGTGCTTGTTGGTGTGTTTGCTAATGGGATGACTCGAGAGGCATTTGATGGATCGTGATAAAATTTAGTGGGTTGGTAGGTAGGGGTTGGAAAGTTGAAGGCAAAGTTCGAGAATGGGCTACCTATCCAGCAGGAATTGTATTTTTTTAGTTCAAGTTCTTTTACGGTCATGTTTTTGAGTGGTTGATAGCTCTTGGGGCAGGAACGGAGTTGTGTAAGTTTGCCCCCCCTCCTCCTAGCGGCTTGTTTGCAACTACAGTTGACATTCTTGTCTAAAACTTTGGAGGAGAATAACTCGAGCAGGGTTGGGTGGATTTTCATCGTTTTGGGCAGGGAGATTTTCTTTTGGTGATTATCAACATGATGAAATGCATTTTATACAAATCAGGGCCTTTACATCAAAGTAGGTGTGTGCACACCCAAAGTGTGTGTGTGTTGCTCATTGTACCTGTGGTCCACGGTACTATGAGATCCCCACTTAACTCAGTACTTACAGTGGTGACCATGCAGTAGTTTTCCCTGATGGCACCAAAGCAGCCCAGGAAGCCGATGATGGACACAAACACACCCAGAATGATGAGGAACACTGGTGCAGATGCGAAGGCGTTCCCAGTGAAGTCAAAGTAGTCACCAAACGCAATCTTCACTGTAGCACCGACCCCTATCATAGCAAGGCCAGTGATCTGTAAGAAGAAACATACCAGACTTTCCATTTATCTATTGAAACATTCCGTATCAGAGATGGCAGACTTCACCCCCGCAATGTTCTCTACTCTCAGCTCTTCCCTGCTGACGTCTGCTGAGATACACAACACAACTACAGGGTGTGGAAAATACGGAACTCTGCATTTGTCATTGGTCAAGTAAACACTGGTCAGTTCACATCGGGAAATCCAGAAGCAATTGGGAAACTTCAGAAATGTTAGATTTCTGCCTATGAGCGTAGTATCCGCTAAAAGCTCTCTTCATCATGAACATAGTCATGTAAAAATTATTAGTCAGTGATGTTCACAGCTTTAGATATGATTGATTGAAAATGCATGTGAACGATGTACTCCTAGGTCAGTACATATCCAGCAATATTGAGTTCACCTGGGTTTTTACAAACAATTGTGGGCTAATTGTTCCTGTCACAGTGGGCAATGACACCTCTAATCACTGAGCCCATTGAACCCAAACCCGTCCATTGAACTGGAAATCTGGTGATTATGCGAATGTATTCAACACAGTGGAAAGACTAATTATCTACTCATTTGCATGGCATTCATTAGGGTGGATCCTTGTCTGTCCACTATCAGGCCAGTATGGGCCAAGTCTAACCTGGTCTGGGGTGATATTGTGTCGCCAGGTCCAACGAATGATGGTATGGGTTGGGCAACTTTCAAAAAGGAATATCTTCATAGCTTTCCATGTTATTGCCAAATTAAAGGCACCATAATGTAATTGAAATCATGCTCTTTCAAATGATATATGAAACTTTACTTTAAGTTCAGTAGAAAAAAAGTTGGAAAATTGGATTTCCAAGATGGCCGCCTTGAAATCGGGAAAGTGAACCTCCCAATGTGAACTGACTAGTGTTAGTAGGTTTTCATCTCCCACTTCCCCTAGCAGTCTTACAGGTATATACCTACTCATAACTACCAGCGCTTAGCCTCCTGCCTAGACTCTTTGAGTGGCTTTATTGGTTGATTTGCCGTGTTTGCTGATTGCTCGCATCTTCTTATATGACCAAGCTTGATTGGGGTTAATGTGCGTGCCAAAAAGAAGCAAATCAACTAAGGTTGGCATACCTGAATTAAGTTTAGCATGTGAGCGATCGGAAAACAGCTCATATCTAAAAATAAGCTTGACAGCAAACCACCAGTTACCCATGCCAGAAGTTCTGCTTAAGAGCCTCTGAGGTAAAGGTAGTAACTAAAGGGAATGGTAGCAAAGGTAAAGGTAGTCCCGTAGCCTTTTTGAGGCCGTATGGACAGCGGGCTATCCACTGTCTCTAGGGCACGGTTTAGCAAGGCTGAGACCATCCCTCTCCTTCTACCACCTTTTTCATGTACCTCCCTAACCAAAGTCAGGTACCCATTTTTACACCTGGGTGGAGTGAGGAAAGTCGTGTAAAGTGCCTTTCCTAAGGTCAGTAAGGACACAGCATCTGACTAGGAATGGCAGGAATTGGACTAGTGACCTCTTGTGTCCATTAGCATGGCCAGCCGGCCATCCAACGCCACAAGCAAGAAGCTACCAGCATCTAAGGATTACCACAGAGGTTTTGTTGTCCTCAGCAGTTTGATTCTGATGGGGTTGTTATAAAGGTAGTTCTGGTTGCTAAACCTGGACCTACACTTTGGAATACATTCTGTATCACTCTCACAATGTCTTATTTATCCACATTTTCAAGCCCTTGCAGTTCAGAAAGGGTTACACCGGCCGGGTAGCCAGCCCAGGGTTTTCCACAAACCCTGACCTTTAGTGAATGGAAGTGCCCTGCCACACCTTTGTGTGTCAATGTTTGGTCTGTGCTCTGCATGGTTCTTACAAGTGTTCAGTCAGGCATGTACATGTATGTACACTGAAGTCTGTACTGATGCATGGATCCTGTGTGCCACCCTTGAAAGATAGAACACAAATAACACACAGCTTTCTCCTCATAGTGCCTATAAGAGGGTAGACTACATGCCCTTTTGTTTTTCTGTGAGGCAAAAAGCGAGCTATTCTTGTAAAGGTAGTCCTACAGCCTTTTTTAGGCTGTATGGGCAGTGGGTTGTCCACTGTGTAAAGGAAGGTGAGCCGGTCCCTCTCCTTCCACCGCCGTTTACCTCAGTCAGGTACCCATTTTACACCTGGGTGGAGTGAGGAAAGTTGGTAAAAATGGGCTTTCCCGAGGACACAACATCTAGCCACGAATACATGGAATTGAACCAGTATCCATTTGACGCCACTATCCTGTGCTGCACCCTTGTAACACAAACGACACACAGCAAGTCAGCTACTCTAGGACACACTGCCAAACAAAGAGTAAACATCCTTGTTCTACCCTCCCCATAGATAATTATAAAGAAATATTATTCTCTGCCATAGATAAAGAAATGTTATACTCTGCCATAGATAAAGAAATGTTATACTCTACCATAGATAAAGAAACGTTATACTCTACCATAGATAAAGAAATGTTATACTCTACCATAGATAAAGAAATGTTATACTCTGCTATCACAGAAGAGGTAGAAGGGAGCAGGTATAGTGTTCAAAGCTGGATTTCAGACTTAGTCTAGAACATCACATCCAGCCAGGCTGCATACCTAAACGTGACATCAGGTACAGGAACCATACTGATAGGTTTCGGTATAGGTCCGAGTATGTACCTGTACCTGAACAATTTGACAATTTTATAAAAATAAACTGAAACTGAATTACATAAAAGTACCCTTTGGTCTTATATGATGACAGAAACATGAACAGTTACAGAATGTTTATTTAGACTTCAGGTATTTTATGTAGATTGCATGATTGGACTCTCTTTGCAGCCAAAAGTTAGTGCATTGCGAGATTCATTCCATCATAGCTTAAAAACAACTGGGCTTAGTGTAGGATTTTCCATATATAATAAAACATGACAAATTGAAACATACTGTACATAAAATCCACATGGGAGAGTAACTTGTTAAATTTACTAAAAGGTGCTTAGGCACCTGTTTTGCCCTCCCTTTCACATTGTGAACCCAAATAAAGAAATAATTTAAAACCCATAGAAAATGCATTCTTTTGAGAGGATCTCAAAATTGTGAAACCAAAAATGGTGCTGATTTGGAGTTATTGAAGACTTACAAATGATTTCATCTCCAATGCTAAATTTTCCTCTTTGTGATAGCAATAACTTGAATTTAGTAAAAACAAAAGGTAAACAAGAGTTCCGTGACCTCATATCTCCATGAACAATTCTATTGATGCAAATGACTTACACATTTACATAATATATGCTTAATCATAAACACCTTTATCTTACCTACACATGTTGCAATATTGACAGTCCTATATTTCCTACAATTTGATGAATTTCGGTGTTTTTGAATTAATTATGCAAATTAGGGATTTATTTGCAAAATTGGTATCTGTTGATGGGCCACTTTCCATAAACTACATATGTTACATGTATTTGAGTCTTCTAATGGAAAACACTGCAAATATAGATTTTCCTCATTAGCTATGCAAATTAAGTCCCAATGAGCATAATTTGTACTTCATTGTGTATATCTCTGTTTAAGCTACCTGCATACTAAATATCATGGAAATCTGTTGTTCCTTTGTTCAGTTATTCTCCTTAGAAGATTTTCACAATAACGCCCCTGCAGTTCCAGAGCAAGCTGCTAGGGGGCCCAAACCTACACCACTTCTTTATTACATCACAAGCTATCTGCCACCAAAAAATCAAGACCATAGCACGTCCAGGTCAAAAGATACAAAAAATGAAGTTCTGCTGCAGTACCAAGGTCACATACCAGGGGGCCCAAAATCGACCTTGAATTTTGGCTTCACAACACCGGCCCACATACCAAATATCATCGTAATCCATCCAGAGGTTCTTGAGTTATGCTGACTGCAATAGTCCGGAAACACAAACACAAACACACACACACACAAACACAAACACGCCAAAAACAATATCTCCATTTTTCATGGAGATAAAAAGTAATACAGTACAGTACACTCAAGTGTAACTGTAAGTCTACCCAGGTACATTACGGTACACTAATGTTCCGGTATTTGGACCTGTACCCCTTGCTGTACCTAAGTATTTACACTTTCCTAATAACACCCAGGGGAAAAGAAGCCCCACCAGTTTTTCTCCTGTCATGTGATAAGTTAATTTTCTCCTGTCATGTGATGAGTTGTCACATGAGTTAGCCTTTATGTGAGTCTGCGTGCCTTTTGCCATGAGCCACATCCAAGCTATTTCAATTGACTGTTAAGCATAGCCGGCCCCTATAATTCTAAAGTTAAGTGTTGTCTGCAAATTATCCGTGAAACATTTTAACACACAGGAAAATGAAGATTTTCGGGCTGACTGGGAAACTAATTTACAAGAACATCAAAGCATAGAAAATCAAAATTGAACGAAAGAGGGTCATTTTGAACAGTTAGTGATCAGCTTTTACATTGTAGGCAACAAAAAAGGGACATATCCATAAATATCCACTCTGGACAAGTCCAAAGCTGCACAAATCTAAATTTGTTTAGTAGAAACAGATTTAGTTTGGGCTCTCGTTTATAAAGTTTGAAGTTATAATAATAATGGTTTTTATTGGTCAGAAATTACCCGCAATGGCAGCCTTTCTAGTGCTGAATTGATGCAGTGTATTACAGGTTTCACATAATACACAACATATATAATATCGTATCCACACTTGCATTTTGTGGAACTGTCGCAAGGGTCTGGGCGGCTGCCATTCGGCGCCAGCAGGTGACCTCAATACGACTTTCCCCAACCGAAGTCAGGTACCCATTTACACCTGGGTGGAGTGAGGAAAGTCGTGTAAAGTGCCTTTCCCAAGGGCACAAGATCGGTGACATGACAGGATTCGAACTCGGCACCTCTTGGTTCTGAGTCAAACGCTCTGCCGTTGCGCCACACGACCCCACAAGTTGGTCCTATTATCGAGGTTGAAAATTTCTGGCGATGTTTTACTTTTATCAAGCCATAAAGTAACAAACAACGAGTACCGTAAAATTCCTATTTATGTATGCACCCCTCCTAACGTACGAACCCCTGATTTGGGGACCATTGCGAGCCTGACTCAGTGAGTTGAAACATTCAGGGGAAAAAAACCCTCTCCAGCATTTTGGTGGATAGTAAAGAGGTTGACATGATCATCCTTCCGATGAAGTTTACCGGCTTAAAGGGTCACTGAGAACATATTTCTGGGTAGAAAATATCAAACAATTTAAATATATTGTATTGTTTATTCTTTATTGCTGATTGTGTGGTAGCATTCCACACTTCTTTTGCATGAAGATGTACCATTCTCTCATACTGATATATGCGATTTTTTCGAGGAAGAACCCCTCCTACGCACCCCGACTTTGGCGTAGGCCTGGAGCACCTACTTGCAACTTGAAAAGTTTAAAAAGTGTGTACGTAAATAAGGATTTTACAGTAACGTTTAATCCACCACTATCAACATGTGCCAGACCGACAGCAAAGAAGGCCAGTAAAGTTTTGTCAATACTGTTTAAGTGGTCTGTTCATATTCATTTTCAACCAAGCACACCTGGTCATCACACCCTTCTTTTTTTGATACGTGTGTCGTGTGTTGGGTGTCTTTACGTGCAGAGGTTTGATGCTTGATGCATTTGCCTGAAGCTCCCTCATACACGGGGCTGCCGGCTTTACGTCACGATCTGAAATGACGAATACAACTTGTCCAACTCCAAGCTGGGGCCGACCATAGGATCGAATTCCAGCCCATGGATCCATGGAATTTGGCGAAGCAGTATATTGTGATACCGCTTGCGCCACAGGGACATTTGATGATAACATTGCTTCTCACTTTGAAATTGTAAAACTTGACTGAATACAAACACGGTCGGTTGTTATGAGAACGAAGTACATCACCTTACCATACGTTGTTGTTGTTGTTGTTGCTGTCTACTTTTTCGCTAGACATGGTCACACGGTGTAATTTTTTCTTCTTATATAATGTCCTTGGTGAAACACTCTGGGAAAAGGCTTAGTCTACAATCTTTCACCTTTGCATCTGCTTGAAGATTAGGGAAAGTGCGTCCATAATTTGTTCATAACGGTGACCTATAGAATGTCTGACATCTTCTTCCGAACACAACACAACAACTACGGAACGTTAGAAATTACGTAGTGAAAGAGAACTCTGCCCGCTTATCTGGAGAATGGTTGTTGTTGAAAATGGCTAATTTGTCCCAGATATTTCCCTCTGGACAGCCGCTGACACACCACAAATCTACTACCGACTGTAACAAATCTTGAATAGAAACCAAACTTATGCTTAGTTGTACTTACCCAGAAGATCAAGTTAAATGCGAAAAGCAAGTACTTGATACACTGCATGCTTCCTTCTGCCATATTGTCTGTAGTACAGTGATCTCTGCGACGTCTGCAAGACTCCGTCGGACTCCGAGCAATGAAGTTACCTGGGGGACGTTTTACATCCGCCTTCGGACCGTATCTCTTCGCGGAGGGATATTAGAGTAATGTCTTACTTTTTTATATCAAAGTATAATTGTGGCGTTAGATTAAAAGCAGCACGTTATACATGTGTAGTAGAAAGATGTAGCTGTCCTTGATTTATAAACTCATAACTTTTTTCATAATGTTATATCATATTTGTGAAATATGTGGGACTATTTTTTGTCTCCTGCTGACTGACCGTCATATGACCGGGTCACATGACATATCCGGATGACGTCATTAGGGTCCGTCCGGAGTCCGCGCGGTCGGAGGGGGATCCGGATATAGTCTCCAAGCAGACCTACGGGTTGGCAAAGACCGTATCCAACAGGCAGAAGGAGTTTTTATAGCCAACCCAAGTCTCATAGCCAACCCAAGAGACTTGGCTATGAGACTTGGCTATGAGACTTGGGTTGGCTATAAAAACTCCTTCTGCCTGTTGGATACGGTTTTTGCCAACCCGTAGGATCCCGTAGGTCTGCTTGGAGACTAATCCGGACAGACAAAGCGCAGTAAAATATTATAAAAGTTGACAGATCTAGACTTTATATCAAAGTATAACAGTCCTGGTGAATAGACCAGAAACTAATCCAAACTCGATAACATTGTTCACTCGCTTGCCAGCGGCGCCACTACCTGTTGGCAGTGTTGCTGGCATTTATATAAACGGTGACGTCATTTAATGAGTAAATAGGGAGAAAGTTATCGATCGTATGTATGAACTGAGTTCAGCCTATGCATTGTTACACAATCTCTCGCTAGAATCAAAACTGACATAATTTTTGTCCCTCCTAGATAAAGACGTGAAACTTGACACAAATAGTGATCGTCCTTTGATTGTACCTGAAACGTCTGACCGAATAAGGAATCTGTCCATTTGTAACGAATAGGGTTTCGGGGATGTTCTCCTATCTTAGCGATATATGAACTCGGCCAAACTAGTTCGATTGAGCTCGAATCACGGGAGCGGCGTACTCGCCCCTTTGGGGTTTTACACAGTTGCTTGCGCAACCTTTGTATTGTGTATGCTTGCATACTGTGATGTGTGCAGTCAACAAGTACGTTAAACTGTGACTTGCGGTGACATCATGAAAAGTATATACATGAGGGATACATTAGGGTATGCAAGTCTTTTTTTCCGTGAGGCGTAGCAAACTTTTTAAATTCCATTCTGATGCAGCATTGTCGGTAAATTATCCCTGAAGCATAATTGGTAGCTTTATTTCTGCTAGCACGTGATTTGTTATCCATGATTCATCGTGAAGTATTATTCTTATTGACAAATTCTTCGTAGCGTAGTCACTGACGCCAAAGTGCCCAAAAGTCACAACGGAACGGTACAGTTGTGCCGTTGTTCGGGTTTCCAGTTAGTTAGGTATATACCCGAATCTGACGTAATGCTTATAAGGAATATGCTGTACTTATAAGGAGCGGAGGTCCCTAAACCTGGCCGAAAGGCTGACTGCTATGCATGCTGAAAGAAACAGACGAGCCTGCTGTCCATCTTCATTTCTACCTTCCCCGCAAACAACCTGGAGGTCAAGGGACTAGGTAGGTACTAAGGTAGGTAGGTATAAGGAATTTACGTTACTATTGCCATGTCCCCTCATGCAGACCCTCTTATAATCATTTCGAGAAGTGCACTTTGTCCGGGTCATTGACAGTTGCGTTGTACTTGCTGGTACAGAACCGCCTTGGCATCGACATGCAGTCTATTGAAGTTCTGCTAGAGGACGCAGCTGCACTAATGCGAAACCTCATCAAGTGGGTGTTCAGTCGTAGCCTGGAATCCAAACCTATCTTAGCTACCGAGTCTCCTCTCCGCAAGGAGACTCGGGAGCTATAATGGGCTTGGATTCCAGGCTAGTCCAGTCGGGCTTAGCCTGAGTATGATGCTAGTGATTCCAGGGCTCCTATACTCTCCAAGGTTGGTGAAGCCCTGAAACTAAACTAGGATAACACAGTCAGGCTAAGTCGGGCCCATGCATCATTGCATGTTGCCCAGGGCCCCAGGTGGACAGGGGTTTCCCGGTAACCGTGGTTTGATATACTCTAAGGATCAGTGAGGTTTCTGATAAGCTCTTCTTGCAGTTTACGGCATATATTTGCTCATTTTGCAGCTTCTTTGAACGATTTTAGTATCATCGCAGACTTTTATTGGAGATTATTTACAGCGGCCCTCCGAGCACGGTAATTCCTAATATAAGCGCAACAAGTGTCTGACAACCAACACAGGTGCAACTGCTCGGTCAAACTATAAGTTAACAAAGTTAACGTTAGGAGTGTTATCACAAGATATACTGGGTCGGCCGTTAGATTTGTGGATCTGTGTAAACAACCTAGAATCGATCTTTACTTAAGTCCTTCAGCCTTGCGGTAACTGTTATATAGCCTCTACCAGGCTCCGCGGATCGCTGGGACAATAGTAGAATCGGCCGAATAGGGGGGAATGTATGGAAGGTCAATATGCGACTTTTGACCTTCTCTGCATAGCGGACTACCCTTGGTATACTATTCATTCTATTTGGCCGAGTTCTACTATTTTCCCAGCGGTCCGCGGAGCCTGGTAGAGGCCTGCCTTGTACACGCTGCCCAAATATGGAAAGAGAGACAGAATTGAGCCCAGGGACGGTCGGACCGTGACACCGGCAGCACGTGTGCTGGAGTGACTCAGGTTACTTGGTCAGGAAGAGAGGTCTTCATATCGACAAGGAGGTTAAAATAAGACCTCCTTGATATCGACAAGAACACCCAGACTGAAGGTTCCAGGGCTTCCAAGGAGCCTACAGGATCGGCTGTCAGCAGATATGTAAGGTATCTGTCAAAGTTGTCTGAGTTATCGTTGCACTGTCAGCTTTATTTCCCTGAATGTTCGAAAGTTATTCAAAATGTATCATCTCGATGTATGTAAGCCTTCTGTACTGTAAAGGAAAGATTACCATGTAGACAAGCATAGTTTTACAACTCTTGTCTCCCTTGTGTTGCAGACGGTGACAGTTCCTTAGGACAGAGGAGCCTGAAGTTCCCATAGCTAAGACAAGACATTTTGAGGTGACACTATGGATAGAGAATAACATCCAAGTTGGCCATTGAGTGAAGATTTTGGCGACTTCTCAGGGGGTAGGCTAATACCTCATTGAATTTTTGGGTGAGAAAAAGTGAAAGCGAAGACTGTTGATTGCAAGAGCCAATGTCATATTCAGTGATATTGAAGTTAATTGGGAACCCCCAATACTTGGAGAATGCTGCCCTAACAGACCAGTGTGCATAAAGGACTGTGTCTGGAATTCGAGGAGGGGAAAATTAATAGGATAGTCATAACATAATCAGTAAGCGTCAATGACTTAACTTGGGGGACCATGAGTAATTGCCATTCAGAGAAGATTGGGCACAGACGACTATGGATGAGAAAAGGTTAAATCAGTCGTGTCCAGCAGGCACAGCTTATCTAGGAAATGAAGCAGCTTCAAATGATGAAGCAAAGGATGTGATGCAAGGGAAAAAGATGAAAACTTCAGCTACAACTGGTGTAACGTTACAAGCAGACATTTGTTCCTCAATATCAAGACCTGTCAGTTCTATCCCCAAAAGCAAACGTCACAAAAGACTCCCTTGCTCATCCTGCAGTAGAACTATGACTTATGATTACAAAATGCGGACATTCATTGCGAGAAACCCAACACAAAGACGGAGACGGGTGAAGAGAATCAAGAACAGGATTCAACGTGCACAGAGCAAGTCTGTTGTCCAGAAGAAATCAACAGCAAGGAAGACCACAAATCCAGGTTGTTCACATGACCTTATGAAAACCAAGGCTGTCCAGTCATCTGAAACAGTACAAACTAATGAAATGATAGATGTTACCAAGCTGTACACTAAGATTCAGTGTACAGAGGACTCCATGGCACAGTCAGACTTAAACCACAAGTCCAAGGGGACGACAGGGGAAAACCTGTCACCAGTGACTACCAGTAGAGGGCCTCTGGAGAACAGAAGGACCTGTCAGCTTGGTGGCCCAAGGATTCCTCACGGTTACCCCCATTTCCATGGCAACAAGAAGTCGGGTCGGAAGACTGCAAGGGCCTCCTTAAGGACAGGTATTCCAGCTAGGTATATCAAGTACAGCAGCATGCAGCTTCCTCATAGGGTGCAGAAAGTACAGCTGAAATGCTGTACAGGGAATCAGTCTCCAGACGGTGAAAAGAAAGGGAACATTAAGAGGAATGATGGTACATTTGGCCCTAATGGCGAAAACACTGTAGAAAGACCTGGGGAGGATCTGGACGTGTCAAACAACGGACAAGAAGTATGTTTGATGTGTCCCTCACCCCATGTTAGTACGATGTTCAAGAAGCGTTCAGTAAGGAGAGGGCAGACGCTGGAGACAGTAGTGTCCAGACTATGGACTAGGGTATGTCAGGGGGAAGAACTTCAGTCCCAAGTCAACACAGTAAAGAACATCTCTGGACCCAAAGTACAGAAACTGCAGTTTGATAGTTTGTCTGGAGTGATGGATTATGGCAACATGCGAGAAGAAGCGGAGAACTCACGTCAACAGGACCTCACATTCCAGACGAACATGGACAATTCGAGAAGGCCAGCAGATACTGAAGTTGATTGTTTGTATAGAGGGACAAGTTGGACTGGACAAGTAGAAGGTAGTTTGCAGAGTGGCATCTGTGAAGAAGGTCTGAGTCTGAGGCTTAGTGGTACACTCGAGACCATGGAACCAACTTACAGTGAAATCATGGAAGAGATACAAACTGATGTAGAGGAACCGCCTATGTTAGACTGGATGGGAGACAGTCACCACACTACATGTCATAGTGAAGCCGCTTCCCCCCCTCGACTGGACAGGATTCCACTTAATCTATCTTGTCATCCTGATTTAACCACTTGCAATGGCAGCACATTTGTTGCTCCTACTCTTATTATGAAAGCAGAACAGACATGTTCTAGTCTACTGGACCAAAAATTGGGAAACAACCTTCCTGACACATCCACCTCACCACAGGGGTACATGTGCAGTACAGGTGAAGTAGCCAGACCTCAGCACTATCAATGTACTACAGAAGAAGTGCAAAATAGCGAGCTGTTGACTTTTCCCCAAGACCCATACCCAGATGTGGATGTGGTAAATAGACAATATTTCATGTCCTTTTCTAACCAGGAGTCTTTGGATGCCCATAAAAAAGTGGAGGCCAGAGTTGAGAAGGAGTTTAAAGTAGATTCACAGATCTTCATCCAGAATGTTATGGACTTCAAACTTCACACGGGCAAACAGAAGAGGAAGAAGAAACACGCAAAACCAGAGGGTTGGAATCCAGGGTTCCACAACAGGCACACCAGGTACAACATGATGCTGGTGGAAGAAGTGCTAAAGAGACGATTCGCACAGGCAGCAGGGCAGATAAACCCCAGACATCTGCCCAGCCATCAGGTACCTTACACCACATGCAGCAGCCACAGGAGGAGGGGCAGGGATGAGTTTGTGTCCAGACTGTTGGGGGGTGAGAATCTCCACTGGAAGAGGAGAGCCCGACTGATGTGGGACATGGTACAGACAGGCACCGTGCACAACATGAGCAGCAGTGGAGTGGTAGAAGTGAGCCGTTACCATGGGAACACGGAAGCACAGTATAACACAGCTGGTCGTCATCAGCTCGGTTTTTCTAACGATAGACAAGCAGCCAAAAAGCCATCAAGGATGGCAAAATATTTTGATAATGAGGACACCACAACACAGACAACGACGGTGGTAAACCATGTGTTTCCCAAGATGCTGTGCGATATCTCTGATACTGTGCCGGGTCTGCACTTCCAGGAAGAAAACAAAGTCTACTGTGACGGTAACTTGAATGTCAACAGTTGCCATGGTGATGAATCAGTGATTGACAGGTGTCACATGTCAAGACATTCACAGCAATCATTGGTTTGGAGCAGCCAATGTTTGAAAGAGCCTTCCGAATTCAAAGGTAGCTCATTAGAAATGCACCACAGAGAGAATCAACAGAATAGAGAGTATGGATGGAGGCATCATCACCAAGATCAAACACTCCACATGTCTAACAAGGATGGTCTTCCCTGCGGACCTTCAGATGTAAACTATGCAGCTGATACATCCAGTAGGTTCATTGGTCATGTTCAAAACAAAGGTGAACCAAGTAGGAGTCAACATTCCACACAAGGACGTAATGTTTTTGGAGACAAGGCAGCAACAGGTGTGCTGGGAACTACCTCCACTGACGTGTCTATGTCTCCTGTCAACTGTCACTCCAGGTGTCCAACACAGATGATGAGCTATCCACATGCGAACTGTTCAGACAGTGTTAGAGGCATGGCCAACCTGCATATCATCACATCTCCTGACCTGTTTACAGCTGCAGATGTTGGACCACTCAATCTGTCCAGACAAGTGTTAGAAACAAAAACATCAGCACCTGTTGAATCAGAAAGGTGCAAACAGACAGAAATCAACTTTGCAACATTTGAATCACAGAGAGCTCAGAAACAGAGACCTGTCAAGAGTAAAACTCATGCTACTGCGAACATTGAAAAGAGGAGAGTTGACGAACACACTGAGCACAAGACCTGCTCCAATGTGATGAAGACAAGTACACAAACAGTTGGTAACAAGTGCACCAGTAAAGAAAACCCTCATTGCAACAACAGCCAGAGATGGATGAAAACTACTGTATTTCATAATGAGGCAGAAAACAACCGCCAGACAACACAGTTTGATGATGAATGTAAGTAGCCTCCTTAGCAGTCTTACAGGTTTAGCTTGTTCTTGCTCTGTTCTGATTGTATGTCAGATTTGATTGTATGTCAGATTTGATTGTGTGTCAGTTCTGGGGTTGAGGTTTTGTGCACGTGAGTAATTTGCGCGTGAAAAATAAAGTTTATGAAATGTGTCAGAGAATATGTGCTATGAAATCCTTATTCAGAAAAATATTACCCTACGATATAATTTTGCATCTGTTTCCTTAATTTTGGGTTTAGATTTATAGTCCCTTGGGAATATATAAGCTGACTCCCAAAGGATTTAGAACATTTTTGGGAGTTTTAAGCTTTAAAGTTAAAATAAGATGACTTGCAAAGGAATTAGTATCCTATTGTTGCATTCTACAGTTCAAAAACAAAGATGAAATTAAGCTAATAGAATAGAGAAAAGCCTCAAGTAGTTACATTTTACAATGCAAAGCCTTATATAAGTAATTTACTCATGTATTTATGAAAAACATTTTTTTTCCTAGGCCTTACCGCAGTTGAGCCCACAATACTGAACAGAGCTGGACTGTAACCGATTACATGTTGACACAAGAAACCACACTTAACCGCTAAATTTGGAAAATCTTATGGTTATTCTAAGATATGAACCCTCTGAAAATATAGATTGTCTTTTGTGTCTATCGTTGCCCCAAAATATGATATTTTCCACGCGTTTACGGTATCGCAGTGAAGATCATAATCCGCCCTATGCAATATACTGCTAGTTTTACTGTCACCACGCCTGAAAGTGTCGCCGCCATGTTTCTAGGGCGAAACATGCTGTTGTTAACCGACAGTTCTGCCGTTTTAGAGACTTGTGGCCTCAAAACACATATCAGAAGTTCTAATTGTTGTTTTACGTGCAACATGTCTTCTGTGAACGAATAATTGTTCCACCACGCTGCCGATAGTGGTCAGGAATTCTTCCGATCACCATGCTTTGGTTTACGATGTAAACAGAGACTGTCGAAAGTTATATTTGTATGGAAAACCTTAACTTTCAATTTTAGAGGGATCCCTGATTAGCAAAGCCCACATTTTTGAAAAAGATAATACAAATACCGTCTAAGATGAGAATGTACTGGGCGTATTTTGAGGCAAATTACATTTATTTGAGAGGTGATTTTGTGAATGGGGGTTCTGGCAAATTTGTTTTTTCCAAATCGGAAAAAATTTGGAGCGGCAATTCCGAGAACCAACAAATTAAATTGGTGTGGCCTAACTTGCATTATCAATAACATATTATAGTTCCACTGCATTCCCTTATAGGCCTATTAATCTTTGAGATGACAAAGTGTGCTCCCCAGTTGGCTAACTCCTCTGGCATGTTATTTGTCTATTTGGCCAGATTCTACTCTTTCTAGCCACCTCTGGAGCCTGTTAGATACTACAACAATTCTATCTGATTTTATCTGATAGGCAAGCACACCAGGACCTTTATTCAGGTTCTTGAAAAAACCTCCAGACAGGCATATCATCCTATCATCTTTCTTCAATATTCATTGTCTTCATCCCTGTCCTTGGTGCTGAAGGTCCATTGGAAAATATTACCCTGCTTCATAATGGCTGCTTTGCCCTGTATTCTTAGACCCCAAGCTGATTGGCACACACTCAGAACAACTAGAATACCCTACATGATAACATGTTCCACTGTTTCAGGTGTAGCCCAAGGTGAAGCATTGAATGGGACTACGACGGTCACCACGAGGGGAGAGGCACGTGAAGCAGCCTGCATGGACCTGTGTCAGAGGAAGGAGTGACAGTACAGGACAGATGAGAGTCGGCTGGCAGCCGTAGTGACGAGGAATGTTCACACCTGCTGCAGGAACTACAGATTTTCTCTCAGACAGTATCTGAGGGGATTATATGGTGATATTTCCTGCAGAGGACTGCACAACAGCACAGGTGTCAGTACTGCTGCAGGGAATACTGCTGCAAGTTTGTAACAACTTTTCCAAACAGACAAGTGTGTAGTATGTGTGTAATATTAATCTTGAATATGTGTCAAAGTTTTTCAGCTATACAAGTCACAAAATTCTCAACCTTGTAACATTGAGAACTTGGTGCAAGGTAGTCTTCTAAGCACTCATAAGTCAGCATCAGTCGGTATTTCATATAGTTTCTGAGATATTGATAATCTTTATTACTTTCATGCATTTAAGGAAGTTGTATCATCAGAATTATGAAAGATATTTGAGCCAGAAAATTCATTCTATTTGTATTTCTCTAAGTTGATAACAATCAATTTTTCATCTACTTCTGTAAGTGAACTCTAAGCTTAGCTACATTGCCTTTTCGTTGATATCATAAAAACTGACAAGCCTTTTGATGAGTGAAAAGTTTGTTCTTACAGACCGTTCAAGGTTTTGTACACCAGCGATAGTGGGTGACATGAAATTGTCTAAACTGTATTGTTGAAAGTTTGTTTGCAGATTATAGATAGGTACTTTGACAAATGGCATTTTTTTTGTCATTGTCAATAAATTGAACGCTTCAGCCCTTTGCCAACTCATGGCTAATCAGACCAACTCAACTCGGGTGTTGGCTGAGTTGACCAGGGTGTTGGGCTGAGTTGACCAGGGTGTTAACATATACGGCACATTGTTTTTGTTGTATCTATCTTAGTATTAATAGAGACTAAAGTACATCTAGAAAGTGCCATGTTATGTTGAATTTTGCAGGTTATACATTCTTCATTGAAAGTTATTGAGAATAGTTAGAAAAAACCACCCTCGTCAAACCAGGACCCCATATCGCTCCACGTTACATCGGTCGCGAAAGGGGCCCTGGTAAAAAGATCCGTCACGTATGGTTATGGCAGGTCGATGAGACTTGCTCATGAATAATTAATGAGCTGGCCTTATTTGGCACAAACGGCAGTTGTAGCTCATTAATAATTAATGAGCTAGCCGTAACACGTAACCTGATTGGTTGAAAGCTTCCCAGCGTTCTTTGCGCGCTGGCTTCCGATGAGAGGAAGCAAACCCTCTGATTGGCTGAAGCTGTTTTGGTGGCGACGTCATCATAACCATATGTGACAGATCTTTTTACCAGGGCCCCTTTCGCGACCGATGTAACATTCAGCGATATGGGGTCCTGGTTTAACGAGGGTGGAAAAAACAAAGATGTTAGAAAATGTTGATTGCTGAATTTGTTAGCAGTCTGGTATAACATTAGTGCTACTAGAAGAACTGGGTTCTGCCCAGCATCTGTCATTCCAGAATCATATGCTAATGACGTTTGTACGTCCGATGATTCCTTCAAAATCAGCATGTCTAATATGAAAAAGGTCAGAACCATGTCAAACCACATGAGGTGAGAACGGGTGTGACAGATGGTGGACAGAACCCTCAAGTAGAACTACAGCTGGACACCAAATATGTTTGCTTTGTCTTGAAAAAAAAGGCACTGGTTCAAGTTGATTTGGAATACAGTGTATGTTGATGAGTAACATATCCAGACAGATTTATTTGATCCCTACTCCTTTTGGTAAGTGTGATGGGTTCTTCAAACATGGGACCTCAAGCTTTACATCCCATCCAAGAGGATGTATCTAACCAAGGCTAGGTATTCCTTTTTTACCTTATTTGAGTCAGGTAATAGGTGCTGCAGAATACAGTGGATCATCATCATCATCATTAAAAGGTGTAAGCTGTCTTTCCCAAGGCACAATAGCGGGACTAGTCAGGGAGTCAAACTCAGTACCTCCAGGTTCTGTGCAAATTCAGGTACCAGAGAATCCTGAAGATCATCAAAAGGTTGACAGGTTCAATGACTATATGTGAATCTCGGTGCATTCACTTAATTACCTTCGTCAAGAAGGTTTTGTTTTCGGGTTGCGTGTGTTTTTGAACAGCATAACTCCACAAGTCGTGGATGGATCAATATGATATTTGGCATGTTAGTAGGGGTTGGCAAAAGGAAGAAACAATTTGATTATGGGCCCCTAGCAGCTTTCTGCAGTACTGGTGCAAAACTTTCACTTTTGATATGTCGTGTTGTGGTTATGCTATGATTTGATATGCTATGATGTCGTGATTTTTAGTGATAAATACCTCTTGTTAAAAAGTGAAACTGATCTGAATTCCATAATATTAAACAACACCAACAAAGTTACCACCTACACATTAATTTCTATACTACTAAATTCAAGAAGTACATTGATTTGGTATCAGCTCATTGCCTATGCCAAGGTTTCATTTTCAGTGCCGCTTGCCGCTTGTATATGTGTCTGCATGAATGGGGACAGCACAAGACGAAAAGTTGTGGTTGGATCTTTTTGATATTTAAGGAGGGTATCGACAAACCAAAGGACATAATCAATTATGGGTCTCATTTTGGCTTCCAATGGTACTGCAGCAAAACCCCTGGTTTTGATATCTCCTGTTCTGGACAGCCTGTGATTTTTTAGCATCCGCTTTCAAACATGACTTTACGACACATGACATTAGTAAGAGGTAATGAGGAGATGACAACCTCCCTCTGGGACAACTGACTGCCATTAGTATGCTGTTCTTCCTTGAGCACTTTACTGCTCCATAACATCATAAATAAGACTAGAGTTCCCTGACCTCATACCTTCGCCAAATGATTTTTGATCTTTACAACTGATGTGTTATTACTCATGAGTGTTTCTCATTGATTACTAGTATGCAAATACTTAGTACTCATTTGCGTGAATTATATCATTTGATCATCTTATGCACCCAAATAACAGAAATTGTCCAGAGTATTAGTCTTATCTTGACAAAGAAGGCTATTCTAGCATTTTCTGATCCATTATGCAAATGAGGTCATCATTTTCACAGTTTAATTTTAACAACGTTCACTTTTACCTAACTACTAAATGCTAGTCTCTACCAGACTAACCGCGTCAGAAATAGAGAGAACATTTGCCGGGGGACTTTGGCCATAGAGGATAACATTCCCATCCACATTGGACCCACACTCCGTAGCCGACTCCCTTCATACAATTGACTCTATTTGGCCAATTTCTACTACTAGTATTTCCTCAGGGACCCGCGGAGACTGGTAGAGGCTAGCCAAATGCCACAAGTAAGCAAATCCTGTCATTTACTATGCAAAGTGGGTCTTTATTTTCATAATTTATATTCATCAATACAGAGGCCCCAGCCACATATTTTTCTTATCATGGAACGCAGCAGGTTTATAAAATGTCCTCATTAACCGTCTTGGTGAAAGCAATTACTGCTGACAAGCCACTTCAGGGAAGAAGCCCTAACATGGTGGACAGACGCCACTACCGGTATGAAACTGCAACAATCCTACCTGATTCTATCTAATGGGAAACACAACTACACCAGGTCTGATGTCAAAAGACCTTTATTCAGGTTCTTACTACAAAATCCTCCAGACGGGCATAGTCCTGTCGTCTAGAGTGTGGGTACATGGCAAGGTGATGTGATTTTTTGTTTCAATATTCACAACGACTTGGTGGCAGCCAGGTGTTTTCTGTGCACCTGGCTGCAGAGAGGTAACGTTACAAACAAAAGCAACTGTTGAGCATGTGTAACTTTAATAACATGCAAAAAACAAAACTTTGCTAGATGTGTCTATATATCAACATACTGTCGCACCTGAACACAATATACTCTTTCTTTTATATTTACAATATATACAAGTTGTTGGATACAAAAGTACATACGAACATTGAAGTTCCTTTACACTTCAGAGACAGCGTATGGTGCTATTAACGTTGTCGGTAAGGTTAGCTATAGCTTTAATTGTGTTGAACTCAACTTGTAGTTGACACACACAGGCTTCCAAAATGATACTTACGATGTTATCAAGTTGTCCTTCTGAACACAGCTGTAATGTTTTAACCTTCCGGTATGGAACGTAATATCTGGCCTAGACTACTTGCCGCCCCATATTGCACTCTTGAAGCAGTTCTATTACATCCTGTCTACCTATGGCTCTCAGAGCGTCGCACAAGTTGTCAACAGTGGCGTTCTCCATTCTACTCCAATGAACTAGGAAGGCTTTGGCGGCTCCAGGCCCGTTGTTGTTGCCTTGCTCAAATTCATCGATGGCTGCGATGTCGTACCCCAGCTCGGCCGCCAGGTGTCGCCAGTTGACGGGATGCTGAAGACTGAGCGTGAAGACGAGGTCACGGATCCTGTTGGAGGACAGCTCGCTCACTCGGATCTTCCCACCTGCAAGGACACCGTGATGTTAGAACTGACCTTTTCACATCCGAAACTTTAAGACCTGGTCGTATGCATCTTGTACCTAGTCTACAAAACTGTTGTGTTACGCCCCAAAAAAAAGTTTCCAAGAGGCATAACAGTCCAACACATTGTTACAATGAGATCTGAACTTGAAACTGTCACTTTGATGCTATTCCAGTCTAAATAAAACTTACTGCTGGGAGTGGTACAGGGCTCCACGCACACGCCGCTGTCGTTGTTCTGGCTCTTCTGTGCTTCCAGGTCGTGAGGCTGGGGGGCAGACTTGGAGCCCTGCGGTCTTCGGCAAGTCTTCCACCTAGAAGAGAAAAGGGGGCTTGTTAACAGGCCCATACCTCATACACAGTAACAAAGGTCGGTGGTCCGTTTCAGCGTTTGCCATACGTTCTCTCCTCGCTATCAACGACTAAACAAACAAAAAAACTTTAATGTCCAAGCACCGATCAGAGGCACATTCACTGAGTTCTAATTGTCACAGATCCTAATTCATTTCCTCCATGGCGATTTAAAAAACAGCGTTTCTACCTCTCCGTAATTTTTTTGTCGGGCTGTACGGCCATGTTGATTTGTTTAAATGGATGATATCCGCGTGCGAATCAATTTTCGCCCGTTTCCGAAAGAAAGATTTCAATAACACAGCACCCCCTAAAAGCAGGACCCCTATTAGCGATAGGGGTGCTACACAGTAAATCATACAAAGCGACTTCTTGCCGCTAGGTGGCGTGTATGAACCGGGATACAAGCTCAGTCACCTTTGAGAATCATTGATGTTGTCTCAGCGTCACCTAGCTAAAGTCATTACCATTGTATAGGGGACGATAGCAGGCAGTAAGGAATAACTTGATTGAGGTACAAGAAAATGACTATTCTATGTTCCTAACATGCCGCCCGTCCCCTCACACGTACCGTTTGACAGCCACATAGACGATGAGTCCGACCACCACCGCGCCCATGATGGAACAGTACACCGGGATGATGTTCTGTCCGGAGGCGTCCTTTAACGTCAGCATGCCGTCTGAGGGCGTGGTCCTCACGTTCGCACCGATCAGCTGCGGCATGTTCTTATCTGAAAACACAGGAATAAAACTATTCAGTCACGTATTCAGAGCAAGTTCAGTATTGATGGAGAAAGATTAGCATGTGTCACACAATACATGGGCCTTATGGTGGATATCGGGTTATATCCTACTAACTATTGTCAGGACTGAATACCACGGGTCCGACTAGGATTTGTTTATTCTTTCAACATAAGTCCCGTGTGGCAGTCATCGTTTAAGAGACATGACCAAATTAGATTGACTGCAAGCTTTTATGTTCCATCCTGTGCGCACAGCATCCTGCGTAGCCAAATATAATGACTAGACCTGTGCGAGGTTTAAATCTCTAACCGGCGGGTCGGCCTCAGGACATCCGCTCAAGCCACTACAAATGGGAAAGTAACGCGACCGACTTACATCCTCTATAAAGAAGGCAAACCATAAATCAACGCCTTGGGACCATCTGCTTTTGGATTTGCAAGTAAAATTTTGGTGTTATCAAAACTTTTACTTCGCTTTATTTTATGTCCTTGCCCAGTGAGCGAAACACGCACGCGCGCACACACACACACACACACAATTCTTGGCGACGCCTCAGGGGCGAGCCTAATGGTATATATATTGTGTGCAGTTTGAAAGAATTCTAGGAATTGCACAGGAATGTGTCCACATGAATGTAGGACCATGACTCAATAATGCTTGGATGGATTGTTTCATATTTGGAAGGTGGGTAGGTCTTTGTGGGACCTCGAAATGCTTGGATTTTGGGCCCCTAGCAATTTTCTATGGTACTGCACGGAAACTTTGCTTTTGAAATCTCGTGTTCTGAACATGCTATGGTCATGATTTTTTAGTGGTGGATAGCTCTTTGGAGGGAAAATAGGTCCTGCAGATTTGGACCCCCTAGTGGCTTTTTAAACTGCAGGAGCTGATTTTGTCTCAAACTTCTGAAAGAGAATAACTCAAGAATGGACTGACGGATCGTCATAATTTTTGGTATGTAGATAATAGGGGTGATTTACATAATCATTTGTCGATTATGCATATCAACATCTAATTTGCAAAATTAATGAGGGACGTCCATAAATCAGTTGCATTCCATTTCAGGACTCTCAAACACATGACATAAGTAACTGAGAAAGAGGCGAATATCGAAATATATTAATTATGAAAATTAATACCTAATTTGCATAATTAATGACAAAATACTATAAATCCATAGTGGTAAATGATGGGTATTTTATTCTTGCAACATTTGGAAGTTAAGTAAATGTGGCCATTATTAGACATAAATCTTGTCGACGAGGGCTTTATTTACATAATTTATGAGGAAACGGTACAATATTCTTTTTCGTGAAGACAAGACTTTCATACTTGGACAACTTGTGTTATTTGGGTAGAGAAGGTGATCATCTGATATAGTTTATGAAAGTGAGGTCCTTATCTGCATGTGGGCTAAAAAAGAACTAGCAGAGATCACCGTCGCCATGGCAACATCTTTTTACGTTGCCAATCTTGTTCGAGTTTCAAATTCTTCTTTAACGAGGGCTCGAGATAAAAACTTGGTGAAGCATCTGCTAAAGGATCGATTACAATTCTGCATCCTGGGCCAGCAGGAACTTATAACCGCAGAACTTACTATTAGACAGCCTACAGAAAGACCATGTCCGCCAATTCCATCGCAGTCTCTGAGCGTGGCTTCGACTGTTTCTTTAACGTGTCGCTAGACGTAACCTCCTTCGCGGCCAGGTTCTTGTGCCAAAAAGGTCGTGTCTGCGCCCGCTGGACGGCAGTCAGAAAACAGTAGATTGGCAACTAACAACTACGGCCACCTACACCCCAAACGGAGCATGTTGGGATCCCGACAGTCCAGCTACCGACAGTTTTTCTAGCCTGCAGATGGTCATTACGGAAGGCTAGGAAATATTCCTGTAGGCCGGTCCTCTACACGTGTAGCGGGACGGAGAGCGAAACGTGTTGGTCAGGTGATGACGATATCTACTGTCGGACTGCTCTCTACTATGACTGTTTTGGAATTTACTCCTCTTGAGATTGCACTAAACGACGACACTCGGAGACTTTTTGTCGTCTAAGATTTGTCTAAAGCGCTTGCGTGCTTATTGAAGGTTATATTGGCCCTTGTCGTGAAGTAGACATTGAACCCAGACTACCGCCTAATTTGGCTGCGGCGGTTTAAATCTCCATCTGGAAAAGATATCACCTCCTAACGAGAACATGCGCGCGGTGTGCTATACTGCCTCATTCCAACAAATTACCCTTGAAACGCAGCGCACGCTAACAAGCCAAATCTGCTCGCTGCCGCCTCCTGCACCTAACGTGAGCTTTCCTTCCAGTCTGCTCATGGGGCGTTTGGGATATCAAGTTTTGGACAAAGCGCTCGCCCCGTGGCGCGGACACCAGTCACACGCGCAGGCACTAATCTACCTGGACTTTTGACGGGCTTTAGAGCGGATGAGCCCTTGTTAGGCAGCGCAAAAACACTCTCCAAGCAGAGGTTGGTGAAGAATGTGGCCTTTTTATCATAAAATTCATCACCCTCCTTTATCAGCGCTGAAACCCGCTCTGGAAACGTTCGGCAAACCTCTGCTTGGAGAATACCCTACATCACCTCTGTTGGTGGGGAGTGCCAACAGAAAAAGGGGCATATGATAAGACTCGGGCACAAACTTCTCCACCAACCTCTGCTTGGAGAGTGCCTGGGTCGTTAGGTGTAACATATTATCCATATGCTATCGCGCCGCGTGCATGCGAAGCTGGTGTGTTACGCCGCCGAAGGGCGGTTATACCGGCTATATACTTTTAAGTAGATACAGATTCAGAATGGCTTCATTTCTCAGCACATGCAAGATGCATGCAATTTTCAAGCAGATGTTGGAGGAGGCTAAATCGTTACCTTTTCTCAACCGCCGTTTTCTGTTTCAAACTGCGTCTTGAACACATATAAGTAATCTAGCTCAGGCCGACAATTCAGCCTTCCCGCCCGCAACGAGCCGGCTTCGCGAAAGAATTTTAATCCGGTTGAACGTGTTTCCCATCAGAGTAGCGCTGTTAGGATGACAACACATAGTGTGTGGAAACTAGTGTGTGGAAACGTTTGAAAGAGTTGTTTCCCGAGAGTGAGTACTATGGTGTAAGAGCTTAGTCTCTACCAAAACCTGTAGGTAGCTGGAATATCAGAAATTGGCTAAATATTTTAAGAGTTATCCCTATTTTATTGTTCCAACTCAACACATGCACGGATAATACATGCGTGGACACATACACATATGCGTGGACACATACACATATGCGTGGAAACATACACATATGCGTTGACACATACTCACGTGCACATACATTTACCAAAACATAAGGGGTTAGAAAATTAAGTCTAAGTCGTAGAATGCTTCACGTTCAAGAAAATCAATGTTGAATCAATGAATGTATGTTAATGCAATATATATAAATATATGGAATGAAAAATGAAATGTAATGGAGGCCGAAGGCATGGTAAGCAATTGAGTGTGGATAACATTTTACCACGGTAGTTTGCGCGCGCGCGTGTGTGAACAGTATTAGGCTATAGATCCATGATACATGGTTAGATTATGGGCTGCTCCCTAGCGGTTTTCTTAGGTACTACAGTAGGACTTCCGCTTCGTGTTCTGGACATGCTATGGTCATGATGGAACTGCAGGGGCCGACTTAGAAGAAACATTGAAGGAGAATGATTCAAGTAGGTATTGGCGGATCGTCATGATTCTTGATTTGTAGATAGCCTAACACATGATAAAGCGCTAAAAATAAAATCACGCAAATTAGTAATAATAATAATATAATAATTTGCATCAAAGGCATCGTAAGTCAATCATCATTGGAACTATCTACACACCAAAAGGCACGATGATCCGTCAACTCCTTCTTGAATTCTCCTTCAAAGTCCCAAACAAAATCGGCCCCTGAAGTAACAGAACTTAGTCCACTCACAAGTCCAAGAGCTATGAACAATTAAACAATCAAGACCATTGCATGTCCAGCACACGAGATATAAAAACCGGAAGTCCTACTGCAGTGCTATGAAATGCCGACAGAGGAACTATAATCCAGGTAGTTAGGATCAGTAAGATACGCAAGACAGCAGTTTCTCAAGCAACTGGACAATTTGTTAAACTGACAAAATCATGAAGTTGCTTGGGGAACTATCATATTGTATAATCTTCATTTCTTCATCTAGCTAACACCTCACCAACGTACCCAATATCATAAAAATCCATCCACAGTACCAGACAGACAAACGAACACACAGCTTCGAAAACGTATTCTAACCTTCCTGGCGAAGGTAACAAATGGTAAGAATGAAGCTGTCCGTCAGATTGTAGCGTCTTATAAGTTATAAGGAAGACTATATGGTTACTTACCGAGACAGATGGTGTCAGATATGGACGTGCACGTCTGCAGCATGACCTGGCTGTCCGTACATCGGGTACACGCCAGACACCGGGCCCGGGGGCTGTCCACGTCAGAGTACGTCATGTTGGGGCAGGCGACACAGCCCGAGTCCTGCCGGGAACTACAGGCCTCCACCGCGCCGAACCCTGGCGGACAGATCTGACACCGCTCACAGCGCTCGGTCTCCTCGTCCCAGTAGAAGTCAACTGAACACTCGCACACGGTGTCGTGGGTTCTGTTACACAGAGACGCGACATTCATGTTGGAACCGCAGGTAGAGCAGGCACGGCAAGGCTCGGTGTGTGAGCGGGAGTGAGAGAATGTCTGCCCGGGGACACACGCCGTGCAGCCGGTACCGGTCCCGTCCGAGCAGGGCGTCGTCACCCCCTCACCTGGCGGGCACTGCGAGCAGCACGCACCGCTGGAGTCATAATGTTGGCTGGGACATGCCGCCGACACGCACACCTGCAGGGACACACAGACAAACTGTTTCAACCAACATGCGGCGAAGTTAGGATAGGGAACACATCAAACGCACCTACATGCAGCGAAGTCAGAACAGGGAACATATCAAACTGTTAGTGCTACAACCAACGTCGCCATTAGCTATAGTCAGACAAAGTCTTCGATCTTTATTCTTTTATCTTTACAAAGGAGGTCTTGTCTCCTTAAAAAAGTTAAGACACAATTTTTTTCATTAAAATGTAGCCATTCCATTGTCAACTTCAAACTTTTCGAGGAACCTGCCTTCTGTCCCTACTATTAACTCGTATAATACGTCACGATACGTTACGTGATAAACGGGTGGACAGAGACTGGTCTGGAACTTTGCACCGATAGGTTGTGCTCGGGGAACCGGTTTTTGTGTAGTCTGTCCTTAGAGACTTAGAGCGTCCTACCCACAAAAAGACCATATCAATCTACACACGTACACATATCACGTTAGACACGCCACTACAAAGGCAGTTGAACACCTTGACTAATATCAAGCCACCCTTCAAGTTCGAATCAACACGGTTTAACTGATACAACAAAATGAGGTTTTAATTGATTCTACGGCGTGTAAATACAGCACCCTACTTAGCAATGGGGAATTGAATATACGGTGTCGAATTACATGGAAAACACATGACACGTGCCGCTCGCTTGTGACTACTTACGACATGAATTTGTTCTGTGGTGTGATTGGATGAAGCCTATACATTGCCTAAATACTCACAAACTTCTTTGGTTGGTTTATAATCAAATCGGTGTGATTTTGCGTCTACATCTCAAACATGTTTCTACACTACATCGACGTT
The DNA here is from genome assembly GCF_035083965.1 of Branchiostoma lanceolatum. Classification (NCBI taxonomy): domain Eukaryota; kingdom Metazoa; phylum Chordata; class Leptocardii; order Amphioxiformes; family Branchiostomatidae; genus Branchiostoma; species Branchiostoma lanceolatum. The sequence goes on from NC_089736.1 coordinate 17,255,580, forward strand.
GGATCAACTAGTTAAAGGTCGAGGTCAAAGTTCTGTTGTTCTTGACAAAATGGCGGGAATAGTTCTGCCACAATCTTTTTTGTTGCTTCTGAGTGTGATCTAATATTCGGCGTGACTCTAGTTTGACCCCACGTACCCTGGTGTATGACGTCATACGAGTTATCCCCAAGCTAAATGGGTGTCAAGTATTTCAGTGTTGACACTTTCAAGTTAGCATAATTTTTTTCCCCAAAAAATGTATCAAGCAGCTTCCGAAAGATGGTTAGAAACAGAAATCAAACGGTTTTACATGTAGGTCATTAGAAATCGATCGTATTTTTAATGTTTGTTCCCAGGGTCATCTAAAAAGCAGATCTATAGATCTGAGAAAAATAATTAAAATTGTTTTTTTGTTTGATTCGGTTCTTACGTATTTCTACTCGTGCTCTTTAGTGATCTCTTATGGGAGCAATAAAATAAACGTTTCACCTTGGGCACGCCATCACCATGCCCAGGACGACCAACAAATATTTGCTCTTACTCAGGCGGTAAAAGCTATTTTGTGCAGTGTCTGTGAGACTGACAACAGTTATTGGTCAGATTTCACGGCCATGTTCCGGTGTGTTTCCCAAAGACAACCCCTCCAACCACGGACAAGCTCTGAACCACATACCGGTCTGTACACACACGTACTACAAGTACAACCGATAACTCTTCCAACCTGGCACCCGCTCCGGAGAACGCTTGGGGAGGACTAATGATGTTCGGTTTCATCACTTATCAGCTTATTATCAGCTTGGCAATGAGATTAAAAGTTTGCGCGGGAGTGATTTGTAAAATTATCATGAACTCAAAGCTCCTGCCGAGTGCTAGTGAGTAACGTGTCGAATCGAAGGGTTCATTTACTTGGTGGTTTATAACTTGTGAATTATGATAAAGAAATATGCTGATAGATGATATTTCCCGTGAGTATGACAGTTGGGAAATGTAACTGCTGTCAAAGGGAGTCAGCCTTGCGGCCTGGCAGGAAAGATCAGCTGTTCCGCCCATAGCGTGCCAGGCCGCGGGCCCGACAACATTTTCTACCGACGTCTTGCTGTGTTCTCTCTGGTTTCAGGGTCGACGCAGACTTTAATGTGCGACCCCAACAAGACAATCTTGCATAGCTGCGAAGTTCCTTGCTGTGGAACCCCGTTCGGGCGAGGTCAACAGCAGATATCTGTGTACAGAATTAGTTTCTCACATGGCGCGCTATTGTGGGAAAGAAAGGGTCGCCACAGAAGCCGTAATCAGAGACTCTTCAAGATAGATCTCCCTTTGGTGTAGATAAAAAATACAGACCGACTACACTGTTAGTAATGCGGGTAGATTCGGGACTGTAGCTTTGTGGAAAGAAACTTTACAAACCCCACTCAATTTCAGACGTCACTTCGCCAAACGTATTCCAAAAGTCACACGGATTGATGAAAGAGAGGGTAACCAGTGCACGGTTGTGCAGACATGGCCTTTCGCCTGGATGCATTTCGGGAGGGTCAACTCTGTGGGATGCACATTCCAAACAGGGCTGTCATATATTAGGCTTGACGTTTCCAGTTTTTTCTCTCCGACTCTTTGGTCCAAGTCCCACCGTGTGGTCTGTGAAGAGGGCACGAGGTCCCCTCGATCCGCCGGGTTCCCGCCGCTTGGCTCCCAACAAACGACGACAACAAATGTCCAACCACTTATGAAATCGGAATGCGAGCTACAGGCAATTTGTATGGTCACGGGAAGGTTGCAGGATAACATTTCATTCTGTTTGATCAAAATTTGGAGAAAGCAATAGGAGAATTTTGGCGACGGCATGATTTCAGGCAGTTGAACTCTTTGTGGGGTTCTGCCTAAGCAAAGGTATATCTAAAGGGCGCTGCACCGCCCGGTCACAATCTCAGTACAAAATTGACAACTTTGAAACTTAGGTTAATTTCAATGGAGAAGTTCCTTTTTGACTTTTTCATTCTCCTCAAAGCCACAGCGCCCCTTGTTGTATTTCTGACGAGTCCCGATACGTATCAAACAAAATGTCCTGAGATAAGAAAACATTGAGTTCATCCCAGGCACGAGTCCATAACTAACAAGTCTACAGAGGCTACTGCTGACAGGTCTTACAATGGCAATCTTCACAAGGCCTCGTGAAGAATTCTGGCCTGTTCACTTCTCCGTGAAATAAAAAAAAGGATAAGATTAACCATTGTTGTCGCCAAGCGGACTTCAGTTGTTGTTCAGAAAGTGTTCCTATCAGTCGGCTATCACAGGGACATGGTACTTTGTTTGTGTCAATGGCGGTATCAAACACGAATCAATGGGCTAATTTGGGGATCAGTTTCTCCATGACAAAAGGCTGACAGCGACACACATGCAAATATTGGAGCTGTCGACAAGCCGTTATCATAGGTAGACAAATCTTATGCAAAGTTCGGTGTCTGATAAAATGTCTTTGATATGCGGCCATGGTCTTCTTCTCGGCTTCCAATGAAGCAAGGGATATTTTATCTCTAGACAACCTTAGTACATTCCTCATAAAAACAATTTTTAACGATTTATAAACCGAACCAAAACAAATTCATGATGTATCCAAAACGTACGTGGCGAAAATTACTTAGGCCGTGAATGAATAAAACCGCTCAAAACAAAAACTCATGTGGCTTCAACAAACAAAAATAAAATGTATTGATTTGATTTGAAAAGTACAGCCAGGACTACCAAACTAGCCGAAGGCTATTACAAAGGGTTAGCCCTGGGAACAGTATTCAAAGATCAATACAAACTTTCACAAAGTGCGTCAAACACACACATAGAGGCGGACACAAAACATAGGAGAAACAACAAAAACCATCACAAGACTGAAGCGCATATGGAAGTAAAATTAGATAATCATTGAGGGTCACTTGAATGTAGGAAAAATGTTTTACCTTCTTATAAGAATGCAACGTCCGTTGTGTTTGTAGAAAAGAACTTTATTTATTTATTTTACTGAACTTTTTGTCTTGTAATTTCTCTGCGTTTTTACTTTTGGTGTTACGCCATTCCTGTTGGCATATGTTGAGAATTTTGTTATCGGTTTGGCGCGGCGCGGGAAACTGGCATTGGCTTTAGTTTGTTACAAACGAACAAATATTTGTCGCATGTGTGCCAAGAGCTGAAGTCAGATGTGGACAGTTGTTAACACAGTCCTACATTTATCGTGTAGTGTAAAAATGCCTCAAAGAAGTCCTCTATGCGAACCCGCATCATGTGTTGCTCACCACCCGAATAAATTACGGTACACCAAATAAAAAGATGAAGATGATGATGAAAATGAGTATCTGTGAGTCCATTGCAGTTGCCGGTATTGGTTAGATATCAAAAAGACTTCTGGCATAGAGGTGAGAAAAGTATCCAAATTGTGGTATGCAAATGTAAGCAAAAAGGTGTGGTTGTCCAGGCCATTGTTTAGTCGTACTTCAAAAGAGGCTGTGAATTGGGATCGCTGTCCTCACAGCACATTGATGACATTGATACGGAAAAGCCTAAATACATACAAATGAGACCGCGCGCCACAAACAATGGCGCCAAAATCCGCGGCAGCATCAAGACATGGTAACAGCGACAATTGAAGTTCAGGCTTTATCATTCTAATCCGAACTGTGCCTTGTAAGACAACAGGAACACATTGTCTTGCACAACCTATTCTCAATGGAGCCCTAAAATCGTGAACAGCGAGTTCCAATAAAGGCACTGCCGAAAACAAACGTGTGAATTGCGAAAACTCGGCGCTAGACAAAACTTATTCAAATATTTTACAAAATTTGTCGCGGACAAAAACTTGACGAATCAGGCATGTTCCGCCTAGCAGTTGATTCTGCACAGAAAAATTTTTGCCATCATGGCAGAAGAAATGTTTGAGAGGTAGTTGATTCGAAACTTGGAGGAAGTAAGTATATATAAACGGACAATTTTGGTTTCAGATTTCAAATCAGACCCAAGGCGCTATTATAAAACACGGAATGAAGTACAGTAAAATCTGGCATGGGAGGCTGCCCCACGTACAACAAGCGGGCGGTTCTCTGAGCATAGAATGTCTCACAGGCGCGCTAAGGACATGTCTTTCCGGTGTGCACACAATGTGCGGATACTTGTATCAGTTTGGCCCTGCAGGCAAGCTAAGCTTCAAGCAGATGTAGCGATGGGAGATCGTAACGTTTGGGGACAATAATAGAGAGAAATTATTTTCGAGTGTCGGGTTGAGCGGGAAATTAGGAGTAGGCTTTCGTGCAGACGATTTCAAGATGGGAATGTACTAAATAAATTTATAAATAAAGGGCCTACACAGGACTGTTGGACAGCAAAAGTTCAAAATAAACTACCCGCTACGAAGAGAGACCGTCCTCTTTTCAAAACCTTCGGTGCAGAAATAAGCTCATCACTTCGAGTCGGCTTAGCAAGCATGTTGTGTTTGTACCATAGCAATGTGCCGGGGTCGGAGCCAGTGTGCCAGTAACGTTACGGACAGTCAGATGGTCGAGATTTGAACCCGAGTCAGAACCCCCGGCGTGTACAAGGTAATGTTAGCAACTCTACACCGCACCGGGAAACCATGCCAGTCTATAGCAGGGAACCAAAGCCAGACAAACTGACATTTCGATTTACATCCACTGTTTGTTTCGTTCTGCTCTCATGCGTGAACTGTCCGCTTTCCACTCGGAGAGCGAGACAAAGACGCCCCACACAATAGCAAATACACTGGCATTCGGCCACCATGGTAATGTACGATTTCGGCGAGCCATCGGACCCGACAACACGGAAAAGGGTTGGATCAAAGGATAGCAGTCTACGATCGGAAATATTTTGCCGATCACATGGCACTGAAACACAGTCCTCGTCCCAACCGCATACACCGTACCGAACCACGACCGACTAGTCGGCCGATAAACACAGCACCACTTACCGTGTAGAAATACAGGAACAGTACGGGCAGGGGAGTCATCGTGACGGGCTGTGTCTGGAGCGGGTCGCGGTGTTGTCTCCGTGCTGGTAGACCAGGACCGAACTGTGCCTGCACTCCTGGGACAGAAGTTTGCGGAATGTCGCAGCCACCAGTCAACTACCTCCCCGTGTATGCATGAAGTCCGTCATAAAAGTTGTAGGGTGTAAGGACGGGCCGATCAGTGTCACCGCGTTCAACATTACACCGATTGATTATGCCATTGATCTTCGCGCTGATTGGTTGAAAATGATTCAATCTATCAACGTCTGTCACTCATTTGCCTTATATGGCAAAAGCAATTGTGTCTTTGGTCGGAATCCAGCTGTTCGCTCCCCTCCCACTGGCTGAAAGGTTCTTCTTTGAATTTTGACCAAAAAGATTCGCAGTGTTTGGCGCTCGTGACCTCTTGCCTTGTAGTTTGACACGAGCTTGCAAGGCCAGGTTTAAGTCCTTTGAATGATTTCGTTCACAAGCAGCCACGACGTCTGAACACGGCCGGGCAGGGTGCAGGCGGTCTCCGGGGAAATGTTAACTTGGGGCCATATCAATTCAAAGTTTTTAATACCATAATTTGGCGAACTTCTATTTTTCCAGCAACCAAGGACATTATATAAAATCAATGAGATTTACCTCCTTGATAAGATAATGTCATTGCATAGACCAGTTTAGTCTGGTATAAACTAGAAATTATGAAAATAGCCTCAGATGTTATGAATATATAAAATAAAGGTCTTCATTCAATCCAGTATTTGAGTATATGTTGTCAAGGATATTTTCCTATATGATCCCCTTGATATTTTCAGGGATATCAAGAAAAAAGGAAGATCTGAATGTCGAAGCTACGCAACTATTTGGGGTGGACGTGTCACGTGAACTCGTTTGAAATTTTTGAATATCAGAAAAGCCGATGTTGAGCCTGGCTACCCAAGCCCTGGATGTGAAAATGTCCCGATCTTCCGTAGCCTGGAGTCCAACCAAGGAGGTTTTATTTAGCTCCTAACGGTCACTACTCCACCAACAAGGCTGGTCTCCATGCTACGTCTTTCACCCCAACATCTGCTTGGTTAAGACACGGCGTGCCATGTGGCGGTTTAGAATGGATAGCAGTCAGCCAGTGCAAAATGTAAACCCCAGCTAAACCATGACAACCTTTCTAATTTTAAACACCAGCTTTGAGGATAGACAATGGGACCCCGTGCACACAATTTGTTCACCAGTCTGCCGAGAAGGATAGCGTTGCCCAGACAGACGTGACAAATACACGCATAAGCTGGTCAAATCATAAAAATGATAAATGAAGACGGCTCTTTGGTTAATGTATTTCAAATGTCAATTAGTCGGGATTCCGCGGTAAGTTGCCATGGACATGTGCATGGTCTGTTCCCTGTAACAATTCATTAGCGGTAAGGCGTTACAACAGGTCGGGTGAGGTGTTGAGTTAGGTGCCTCACCAAGGTCATTACCATCACAAGTCAGCCCAAAATGCTTCCACAGTGCGCGTGGGGAGTGGGAGATAAATAGAAACGGCCGGCATGGACTTTGCAGGGATTTTCACCTCCATGAAAAATGGAGGCATTATTTAGCGTTTGTTTGTATGTTTGTTTGTGTGTGTGTGTGTGTGTGTGTGTGTGTGTGTGTATGTGTGTGTGTGTGTCTGTCTGTCTTTCTGTCTCTGTGTTTCCAGATAATTGTGGTCGGTATAGTTTGATAAGAACCGATGGATGGATTGTGATGACATTTGGCATGTGGCTAGATCTTGGGAAGACGAAGGTCAAGGTCGATTTTGAACCTCCTGGCAGCTGACCGTGTCTTAACTCGAAATAATGCAGCAGAGCTTCCGTTTTTTTGGGTATCTTTTATCCTTTTATCAGGACATGCTAGGTTTATAATTTTTGGTGGTGGGTAGTTCATTGTGTGGTTAGAACACCTATAAATAACTTCCTTGCTGTGAGCAGTTTCGTGATGACCCCCATCCGAAACGTGGTTTTCAGGTATTTTTTCAGCAGATATGCTCTATTGTGCCATGTTGTGCACGCCTTTGACGTCTTTCTAGTGTTCAAGATTGAAGATGGACGTGATGAAAAGAAGCCGGCACCGCGTATCACTTGACGCTCACTGTGTGTTTGCGAATGTGTTTGTTTGTTGGTTTGTGTATTTGTGGACATTCATCTGTCTTCCCTAGCACAAAAAACATCCTGGACATTTCTATCAAAGCGAAATCTTCCAAAAGAAAAGAAATACTCAAAAACGCTGGGGTCTACTGCGCAACACATTACTGGTCCCTCCCGGCAATAGTTGATTGGCCATCGAGAACCTATAGCTAAAGTAAGAATCTGTGTGATCTTAATTTGATCTTATGAAACAACATCAAGTTTGTCTGATTTCTATACAGAGCACGATTTGTATTTCCATAATGACGTGCAGCCGCCTCTACTGTTGTCTGTCGCGTGTACATGACACGTCCCTGTGACCTGACGGAGGTGACAGAGCCAGCCCGGCGGCACGCAACAATCGCTGTCGTCTGTAGAGGCGGCCATCTCGCTGGACTGCGATACAAAATGTCCCTAACTTTGCAAATTTGTGCGAATTTGTTCCTTGCGATCACACGGACGTGTGACGAGGCCCAGGTGAGCCAAACAAAATGGGCAACCGGAATGCCACATTCTCAGTTTCGATACAAGATAACTTTATTGGAAATCGCAGTGTTGCCCACCCTCCATCAGGCCTTCCTATGGGGGTATAAATCGTAGAATTCGGCATACAGGAATAATTGGCCAGTAGAGTCAGTCCACGCAAATGAAAATCTATGATGGCCAAACTCTCCTGTCCTGGCAATGAGGATGTTCTTCCTATAGCTGGCGTAGTCAGTCTGGTAGATAAGAAACAAAACAATGTACATCTCTTGAAATTCACCAAAGAGAGATTTGAAGTGATAAACGAATGCGATATTTTGCGCCCATTTTGAACCAATTTGCCAATTTCAGGCCGCAAATTGCGCTGCCTTGCGAATGCGCTCCACCGTCCCTTTGCTAATGCCTGTCCAGTCTTAGCCTCCGTTGCAGTCCTTTTCCCCGCAGCGTGTTTTTTTTCCAATTTTTTTTGGGGGGGGGGGGGGGGCGCCACGTATCTGCTTGGGATCCCGTATCCGCCTTGCCTCTGTGTCCGCTATAAACCCTGTGTCCGCTGCTGGGGAAGCGGACACAGGGTTTATAGCGGACACAGAGGCACGGCGGATACGGGATCCCAAGCAGATACGTGGCGCCCCCCCCCAAAAAAAAATTGAAAAAAAAAAACAACACGCTGCGGGGAAAAGGACTGCAACGGAGGCTAGTCCAGTCTTCCGTTCGTTCATCCGGGAAAATATAATAGTTTATTGCAAATTCGTCTATAATAAGGAAATAAAGCCGCTGTCGCAAAAAGCCGGGTGTAAAGTGGGCCTAAATCTAGCCTCTACCAGGCTCCGCGTGATTGCTGGGAAAATAGTAGAAATCGGCCAAATAGAGTGAATAGTATTGTCCCAGCGATCGTGCGGAGCCTGGTAGAGGCTTAGTCTCCAAGCAGACCTACGGGTTGGCAAAGACCGTATCCAAAAGGCAGAAGGAGTTTTTATAGCCAACCCAAGTCTCATAGCCAACCCATGGTTGACTTAGGTTGGCTATAAAAACTCCTTCTACCTGTTGGATACGGTCTTTGCCAACCCGTAGATCTGCTTGGAGACTAGTAGAGGCTAGCCTAAATCTACTAATGCGTTACTGCTGCATGGTTTCGTCTCTTCTTCAGAGTTGGTGAAAAATGAAAGTTCCAACGTTTTCAATGGCAAAATGAGTAGAAGTTTCGAAGTATGTCTGCGGTCATTCGTACCCAAGGCAAAGTAGATTGTTACTTATCCCAAGGAGGTTAAAATGATCTTATTTTTAAACCTCCTTGCTTATCCATACTCAGTGATTAGACAGCGGACGGAAACGGGGCATATATAAAAAAGGTAACAATTTTCTCCACCAACTTCTGATTAACAGTGCATGACCATGAGGACTCCCCGCCAGGAGAGGCAGCTAGAAAAAAATGTACTGTGTTCTCTAGACTTCAAGTGGGGATCCTACCAATGATCGCTGACCCCGTTCACACTCATTTTTTTCAATCGCGATTGAAGTATAATCGCGATTGAATCGATCCGATCGCGATTGATTTTTTCAGTGTGAACGCTCCCAATCGCGATTGAAACGATCCAAAACGATCCAATCGCGATTGGATTGTAACTACCTCCGGAGGTAGTTTGATTGGATTAATCGCGATCGGATCCAATCCAATCCTATCAAATTTTGAGTGTGAACGCAACTACGATTCATTCCATCGCGATCCGCGGGGATTTCGGCCGGTTCAAGGCTAGGGTCGCAACTTATCACATAAGTAATGTACCAACACTGCACGAAATGGCCTCGTATCCCGGCGTATACGTACAGGGATTCCTCCGGAAATATTCCATATCCCGGTGCGGATTTAGCGTATCCGTTAGTTTTAACGGATACGCTAAATCCGCACCGGGATATGGAATATTTCCGGAGGAATCCCTGTACGTATACGCCGGGATACGAGGCCATTTCGTGCAGTGCAAGTACAATGTTTTCCCACCAATCGTCGCTTCATTCAAGCTCCCAGATTGTCCTGTCTACAGCACTTGTCGCGTTCATTACCCGTACTACAGCGAGGCCAATATACAAAAGCCTTCGTCGTTCACGCCTTCTCGCGATCATAGCCCGCCGATTGCGTTCCCTTCCACGGCTACAGAACATTCTCCAGAGATACAAAATCATCAAGAGTTGGGGGACTCCCGCCATTTTGTAGCAAGCGACGCCGAACCTTTGACCTCGTGCTTCAATCGCGGTCGGATCACGGCGTACTTTAATCCACTTGGCGAAAAGCAGTGTGAACGCAAAAGTTTCTTTGCGTTCAATCGCGATCGGATCGAACAATCGCGATTATACTTCAATCGCGATTGAAAAAAATGAGATCCGAACTTGCCTCGGTACAAGTGGATCATGTGTGGTGTTGCGTCGGTAGCCTGTCTTAGACTTCATTATCGCATCTTCACCTTTATCATTTTATACTAAAAAGGCTTACCAACCTCAATTTCATCAACACACTGTGGCCGAAATGCCAGCACTTGTTTGGTGGCAGATAGTTTTTGACGTTGGTAAGAAGCAATGTGGGTTTTAGCAAGGGCCCTATATAATGGCCTTGGTTTTAGTAGCCTCCTTGACAGCCCTCCTGGGCTGCGCCGACGTTTATTTTTTTGGGAAGCCCTGATTCGCGATTTTCAACTTATCGGGGGTTCTTTTGCTGGGGAAGGGCGGCAATACGATTTCCCCAGCAAAAGATCCTGGCCTCGATAAGTTGAAAACCGCAAATCAGCGCTCCCAAAAAAGCCCCCTAAGACTAGTGATGTGCCTTAGGGCACACCACTAATGGATTTTCTTCAATAAAGTCAATAAAGTCAGCAAACGCTGGCGCCAGAAGGCTTGGAAAGGAGGCTAGGTTTTAGCAAGGACATTATATAATGTCCTTGGTTTTAGCAAGGAAGTTGGTTTTAGCTGGTCCTAGGAACTTGTTTTGGAACTGCAGGGATAGATTTGTGCTGAATTTTGGTAGGGGTATCAATACCAACTTTGTATGTAAAATACGCATGTCAAAACCGGAGATGGTTATCCAAGAACAGAAATCACAAAATTTGGGCAATCATTTGACTCTACATACCCCTTGAAGTTTGCATATGTTGTCCATTCTTGCAATGGGGGTGATTTGGAAATAGTCCATATCTGTGTGGAGAATAGATTTGGGGTTCAGATATTCACTGTAATATCTTCTGACCTCACAGTACCAAATACTAGTATTTAGTATGTACGGAGGGGGGGGGGCTTTTATTGAGAAAAGTACCCAATTTTTACATATTAATATTCAGATAGACCGTCTCTGTATTTCTAGATGCGTATTTCAGCAACAACTGCACTTTTGCGAAATAGTACATCCCCCTAATTTAGGGGAGCATGTTCATGTGTTTTTTTCATGAATTTACGTTCGATGGAAACGTTTATAATCCCAGTGTTTTCCATTATATGAATTTGATATGTGATACACGTATAAGTGATTTAGAGCAAGTGGAAGATTATCAGATATGAATTTTGCAATGATGGCCCAATTTCCATAATAATGGCAATGATGTGGTAAATGTTACAGGGGAACATTATTGTGTGTAGATTATGGAACATGGATTGCATTTGTATGGTTAAAGATGGAATTTTAAAATAGCACACTCTGCCGAAGGATAGGATTTTCACGGAGGGCTTGTACAGGAGACCTTCAATGAACATAGATTATGTCAATCAGAACCTTGTTTGCATAATCACTGAGAAACAATTAAACAGTGAATATCCAAAACTCTAAATATTTCAGGGAGATATAAGAACTTCAAACTCTTGTTTCCTCCGGGTTATAGTTTTTGTCTGTTCCTGCGTTCACAGCTAAAACGTAAGCCTGATCTTTTTTATGAATTAGTTTGAATTTGGGCATGTTGGTAACAATGAAACATACTCCCATCTTGAAGGTAGTGTGGTACAGCCCACTAATGGTAGCCTGTGTTATACAAGCTGGGGCCAATTAACTACAAGCGGAGGCTAAGCTCCAGCTTGCTATATTGATGGCCTATTATGAACTTCGTCGAGACGGTTATGTTTTGCACAGCGTGTGTGTGTTAGTGTAGTAAACAGTAGAACTCGATAATGCCTGGGTGGATTGTCTTCATACTTGGTATGTGGGCAGGTCTTCTTGAGACCTCGAAATGATTTTGGGGACAGTAGATCTAGTGGTTTGCTATGGTACTGCAGCGGAACTTCCGGGTTTGATATCATATGCTCTAGACATGCTATGGTCATGATTTCTGAGTGGTAGATAGATTTTGGGAGGGAGAGTATGTTGTGTAGGTTTGGGCCCCCTAGCGGCCTTTTTGGAACTGACGGATCGTCACGATATTCGGTATGTAGATAGCTCAAGTGATGATTGACAAGATCGTGTACTGATTATGCAAATAGGTAGCTAATTTGCATAATTAATGAGAAAAGTTTACAAATCCGCTGCACTCCTTTATAGTACTCTCAAATATGTGACAAAGAGAGGAATATCGATAAGTATCAATTACGCAAATGAATACCTAATTTGCTAAATTAATGGCAAAATATTATAACTCCATAATGATAAATGATAGGGAATTTAATTCTTGCAGCATTTGGAAGTTAAGTAGATGTAGACATGATCAGACATAAATCATGCAAATCAGGTCCTCATTTATATGATTTATGAGGGAACGCTACGATAGCCTTCTAGTGTAATTTGGGTAGAGAAGATGGTCAACTGACATAATTCATGCAAATTAGGTCCTTATTTGCATAATAGATTGAAAGTATTTATGATATGCCACTCAAAAAGGTTAACACCAGTTGGCGAAGGTATGGGGTCGTAGTTGCCTATTGAATAACTACTTGAAGATAAAAGGAAGCAGGTTTTGAAAGAAATTGTTATTTCAAGAGGGCCCGGTATCAAACAGCTTAGCCCACACCGCAAACGCCGTAATAACATTACGGAGGTTTGTGTCCTACAAACTCTTGTTACTGTTGTAATGTTTCAGGTATATGAAATCTATATAGAAACCACCTGTCCTCCTCCACTACAAAATGTTTTCAATTTCATAGAGAGACCCACACATTGGAAATAAGTCTTCACCATTGCAGCTTTATTGCCTCTCTCAAAGGTGAAAATTCAACAGCATAATGCAAAGTAATCATCAAAGTACAATTTAAAAACCTACAATACAACTTTATATTCATATGACAGACCTCATACACATTTCCTTTGATTGAATATGACTTTGATAGAAAAATACATTGACATAAGCTGTAGTTCTCATGAAATTACCACAAGATAACATCATTTTTACATTGTGATATTTCTTAACAGTCAAGAAACAGATACTGTAGAATCTGTCATAAAATCACCCTAAATTCATCCACATTATTCTTCAAATAGTGGTACTTTCTGTCATTTCAATGAATTCTTGAGAGATTTCTTAGAATTTGCCAGAAAGAATTTGATGGGCATCCATAAGTTTAAAAGCCTTTTAAAACCATTCTCTTTTACAACCAGCATTGTAGCAAAATCATCACTTTTTGATTATCTAATACTGTACATAAATCAAGGTGACGATGATGATATAAATCAAGGATTCGCTAATGTAATCACTCCAACATAGAAGCCTGCTGTGAAAACACACTGTGCTCTTTTTAAGATTGTGTCAAAAATTTCTTCTATCAACTTTCCTTCTTCGTAAATATAGAAAACACAAGATCATAACAGGCACAAACTGGTTGACACAGCACATTTTCAACTAAATCTATCATGACTTACAGCAAGGACATTCTATATAATGTCCTTGTTTATAGTTTTGAATTGCTTGAAACTTTCATAATTCAAAACAATCTACTTCAGCTGTCTTTTACATTGTTGTCATTCTTGCATTGCATATTTGTTAGCGAGAACATGAAACGTGGGCCAGGACCTGCCTGTACACTACACTACACAATACTTCTTATTGGCTCCTTTTCTGTGTGAAAGTCCTTTGGATCTACCAGGAGGAAGACTGGGTAGTCTCCCTAGTGGCGTGGAATATCGAGGTGCAATGGGTTTGATTCCTGTGTCTTTGTGTTGTGTCCTCTAAAAGCGCACTTTACATGACTTTCCTCACTTCACCCAGGACTGGTGTAAAAATGACTTCAGTTGGGGAGGTGAAATGCAGTGGAAGGAGAGAGATGGGCTCTGCCTTCCAATGCCGAGTCCAAGACATAGCGGATATTAAACAACCCACTGTCCCTACAGTCTCAAAAAGGCCATGGGACTCCCTAGAATGATTGTTTAATGAAGAACACAATGAAAAGCATCAATCTATCAATCAATCAACCAATCAATCAATCAATCAAGTACATGTATGTCTTGCCAGGTGCCAATGGTGGGGAGGAAGTTAAAGCTTTGGAGGTTTGCTACAAAACGAGCATTAAAACCCTTTTCATTGTCTTTAAAAATTGTCTTCTGGGTCCACCCAAGGAATTTTCAAACCTCCTTGGTCCACCCATGGAGGTTTAGTCCACCTAACTGCAAGATGGCAAAACTGTGAGTGTTCTACTACCGGTAACTACCATGAACTGATAATGTAGAGATGGCGCTTTTCAGCTAAGCTGATTTATATCACAAAAATAAATTGTACAAATCTGTATTACAATGATGATGTTTATAATAAGGCACCAAATCAGCCAGGTCATATTGTTAATCTACATCTTCACACACTTGCCATCAACTACCAATGGAAAAAAATATTGACTTTCAAATATGATTGCAGAAACTTGTTTGTTTGTTTCTTGAAAAAATACATCACATCAATTTTTGCTTGGCCAACATGTTTGGTTAAATCTTTGGTACTCTAACTCACGGTGGCAGAATCAATAATCATATTAATCATTAGTTGGATTTTAAAAAGCTGTCGGTAAGGATGATATATTGAAGCATGGAAATATTTATCTACAGACTACAAACCATGTAGAGATATTCTACAGAAAATAGACACTCTCTAGCTAATGCTACAGATTTTACTTTCTGGTTTCTTTAGAGGCGAGCTGATTGGCTGAGACCGGGCACTTGCCGCCCTCTTCTCTCGTGCATTTGCTCTCAGCTGCTCAGACTGGACCCTGACCAGCTGGTCCTGCAAACTCATCATTATATTTTGGTTTTCCTTCAGTGCATTACTTTGAATGGATAGCTCCTGACGAAGGATTTCAATTTCCTCTTGAAGTTTGCGTTCCCGTTCCTCCACCACTTGTTGCTGTTCTTGTTCCAGTTTCTGCTGCTGTGCCTTGTATGTCTCCTGTACCTTCTCTAACTGTTCCTCTGCTCGCTGCTTCTCCTCTTTCAGCCTCTCCACCTCTGTTATCAACGTGTCCTTGGTTTTGTAGGTAGGCCTGGGTGCAGGCTTCCCCAACCCTCCCGGTGGCTCACTCACGGTTGGCACCAGTGCGCCCGCCCGACCCCGACTGCGGCCGGCACGCAAACGGTTCAACGGTCGCTGCACTCCAGGCATTGGACCGACCCGCTTCATTCCCTCCTGCCCGCGGTAGGAGGAAGGTGGGGCCAGTTTCCCTTCCTTGGTGGTTACAGTGGGAAGGGACAGCTTCTTTCTAGCCTGATGATTGCCCTCGCCGTTTTTGGCGACTTCAGACACATTTCGAAGGGCCACTGCCATTTGTTCAGAAGAGTCTGAGCTGGACAGGTGATCCATTTCATCTGCTGCCAAAGTATCCACACTACTCTCGGTCGACACACGTTTGATCTGGCTCTTCTCATCACTTAGCACCAGAGCTCCTTCCTTTCCCTTTGCTCTTCCCACCTGTGTGGAGGCTTTAGGGTTCCAATCGGCCCGTATAGTTTTCATTCCATCCTTACTTTTCAGTTCTTTATTTATTTGAATACTTGTTTCTACAGATACAATGCTGTCATTCCCAGAGGCCTCCGTCTCTGTGAGGGCATCATCATCAGTGACGCCCCCATCATCACTTTCGTCTGCATCTTGCTCGTCCTGACTAACCAGCGCTGAGGTACTCAGCTCGTTCTTGATCCAGGTTGGAATGGTTCCCTGTGTATCGTACTCAGAGGCCTCGGAGCTGGTGTACTCATCTCCGGCATCATTACTAGATGCTGAATGGTGGAGGTTTCGAGGGGGGACCTCTAGGTTTGGTCCCATCTTCTTTTTGAAGGATCGCTTCTTCCGAGTTCTTTTGCGTGGCGGCGGTGCGGCCGTTTCCACCTGTACAAACAGGTTCTGCCCATGCGCCACGACATGTGTCAGTGTCAGTGGGATAGGCTCCGCGCCGGGCGTTCCTCCGGTACCGATGATGGAGTCACAGCGCAGGATGGGGGTGGGTGTGGTGATGAGCTCAGTCTCCTTTTCACTGATACTTATGCTGCCTATACTGCTGTGGGAACTGTGTCGTTTGGCAGATCTACCTCGTGGCTCGCGTATGTCTACACCATCTCCACCCAAGTTATCTGCATTCTGAGAAGAACTCGATAGGGGTCTTTGAACCGAACTTGAAGATCCAACAGACAGTCTGTTTGTATCCTGTGTAGGAGTGTGTGCTCTGGTTTCTACAGCTATGTTATTCACACTTCCAGCACTGGTGATAGAGATGTTGCTAGAATTTCGCCGATGTCCAGTCGCTGTAAGGTCTTGTTCTTCACCAGTACCTGCTCCTTCGGCTGATTGGTTGTTATTCTCTTCTGGTTTATCTTTTGGCCTGTAACGTGTCCCCCAGAAGAACAAAGCGTTCTCTGAGTTGATGCCAACTGCGGTGAACATGTCCCCACAGGCTAACATGGTGACTGTTTTGTCTGATATACTAAGGTCTTTGACCTCCATGGGTGCATCTCTAGGCTTGGTATGACCGGTCCCCAGCTGTCCCTCCATGTTTCTGCCGAATGTGTAGACCTTGCCAGGTTCCACCAGCACAGACGTGTGGTGTGGCCCGACGGCCATGTCGATGGCCCTGTGGTTGGTCAGGGCTCGTACGACGGTGGGCACTTTCCGACCAGGAACTTCCACCTTCTGCAGCAGGTTCTTCATGGCCCTCAGGAAACCTTGCCGATGGTTCAAACCTAGTTTGTTACTCTCATTGTTCCCACATGCCAGTACACTGCCCATGTCTGTTAGAAACATGGTGCCGTCCACCCCACACTTGACTTCCCTGATGAAGACTGGCTCGCTGATCTGCACTTCCTGAGGAGAGAAATGGTCCACCTCGTCTCCCAGGCCCAGGCAGCCGTGCCTCCCGCGCCCCCACGCAAACACCTCGCCATCGCTTCCCACCGCAACGACGTGGTGTGGCCCGCAGGAGATGGCACGGACGTCCACGCTCAGCAGAGGCTCGATCAACCGCGGCCGGGATGCACTCATCCAATCTCCGTGCCCCAAGCAGCCATTGCTCCCATCTCCACAGGTCATCACTATCCCATTGTCACTGACAAACACACTAAAGCCATCTCCACAGCAGGCACGAACAATAGACTTGCCCTTCAAGGCCTCCACCATTTCTGGCTTGCTGCGACCCTGAAGGTCCCCGTGACCTAACTGGCCTTTGCTTCCCTCCCCCCAGGTGTAGACTGCCCTTTCCATCGCCACCACGACCATGTGTTCTAACCCCACAGCCACCTGTCTGATCTTGATCTTGGCAGGCAGCTCGATGGGTGTGAGAGTCATAGCACACGTGTCCAGGTAAACAAGGACAGATCTGGTCCGGCGCCGCTTGCTGCTGGCCAGTTGTTTGGAACCGTCGAGGGACGAAGACAACTCATCCTCCCACTCTGTGGCGCCCTCTTCATACCTGTACAACAGAAAATCATTAAACTAATTGTTAATGTTACCTCTCAGAAATCAGCTCTTATCTTCAAAACTTGGTCATTCATTATCACATATCTTTATCTAAAAGACTCTTTCTTTCAGGCAATTATACATGCAGACGACAGAAAGAGAAAAGAACTTGCTGTCCCATTTCCAAGCAGAAGCAAGAGGAACTAGCTAGTTAAGACCCAGTTCATATACTAAAAAAAACTGAAGTGATTTAAACATCGAACCCAAATAAAATGATCCGATCCAAATCAATTATTGCAGTGTGAACGCTCCCAATCCAATTGATTTTCCCCGGATTGGCCTGGATCATTTGTGATCCACCTCCAGGAGGTCGTTTAGGTGGATTGCAACGAACTGCAATTGATCTGGATTGGGTAATTTTAATCGGACTCAATGTTTAACTCACTTTGTGTTTTTTTTTAGTGTGAACAGGTCTCAGTCTCCTTTAACAGTAGTTCATGCTACCACAAACATTAGCCAAACACCATTCCCTACCATCTCTGCAAAATACCGTCCTTTTTGTCAGACCAGTACTAGCAGGATTTATTAATCCGCTGTTCATCAATGGCGGGGTATTATTTGCCCGTTTTAGTGACACCATAGCACTGATTTTGCCCCAGATCAGTAACGATGAAGTATATGAGGTTTACTGTAAATGCATTTAAGTACTATCTTGTTTTGAAATGAACACTCCATAAATTTTTCCCAACCATGAAATTAAATCACTTCAAACTTTAATGTATCTATAGTAAGCTTGGTGTATGTGTACCTTGCCATCAGCTCTGGTAATCTGTGATACAGCAGCTCATTAGCAGACGGTCTGTACTGGGGCTCACGCTGAAGCATGTCCTGAATCAGGTCCTTGAACTCATGACTGTAGTTCCCCTTCACAGGAGCAAACTGCCCATTCATGATCTTATTCACCAGGGCGGGTAAATTGGAGCCCTCAAAGGTCCTGTGTAAGCATGCCATCTCGTACATGATACAGCCCAACGCCCAAATGTCCGACTTGTCATTGTATGCCTTCCCCTCGCACATCTCAGGCGAGATGTAATAGGGCGTGCCCAGTACAGTGTTAGCACCGTGGTTTGCCGAAGTCATCATTTTGGAGATTCCAAAGTCTCCAACTTTGATAACGCCTTCCTTTGTAAGAAAGATGTTGGCTGTTTTGAGGTCTCTGTGCAGGATGTTGTGTTCATGAATGTGCCGTATTGCTGCTACTATTTGCTGGAACATGAAGAGGATCTCTTTTTCTGACAGTGGAGTTTCCCTTTGTCCGACATATTTTGCAAGAGTCCCTCCATCGGCATATTCCATCTCAATCATCAGCACCCCGTCCTCCTCAAAACTGTCGTAATACGTGATGATGTTTGGATGGTCTAGCATCGCCAGGACTTTGACTTCATTCAGAGCCATCTGTCTTTCAGACGCTGTTAAATCATGCATGTTGATTTCTTTTAAGATGACCAGAGAATCATCATCCTTCTTGCGATACAGTACCGCGGTACCGTACGCTCCCTTCCCTACAGTTCTGATCTTCTCAAACCCGGCCAGCGTCTGTGGACTGGAGCCGTTCAGCTGCTGCAATTTCTCCTCCCTGAAGTACAGCTCACCAACAGTGGTGGAACTGTCCTCTCCTATTCTCTGCATGCTGATCTCTCCTGCTGACAGGTCTTTAGCCATTCCAACTGACACTCCTAACAAGGTCTCCATCTCCTGTAGTATGGTCCCACTCTCCACACTCTGAACAGCACTGCAGGCCAGGAAGTCCAGTCTGGCATTCACAAAGGACCTGTCCAGGTGGTTTTCAACCAACGTGCTGTAGAAGTCACGGATTGAGGATTGTTCTATGATATTCACAGAAGTCAACAAACGGTCAGAACACACATAAATACTTCCTCCCGAGCTGTGCATCACGCAAGCCATGCTTTCCACCTTTATTCCCCCCAGTACTTCTGCTGTCTGCTTCAGAATGCCGTCGAGGGTGGAGTTCTCATAGTTGTACCTGATGACGTGTACGTTAGGGAGAACTGATGCAGCAATGGTGCCACTGTTCTTGGCACGTGAAGAGAGAAGAAGAAGTCTGGGTGGACTGAATGAAATGTTCTCATCAACTGGAATGGTGGAGATAGTGGACTGGCTGCCCTGTTTCTGTGGAGGGTAGAGGACTCCCACTGAGGTGAAGAGTGTGTTGTCAGCTTTCGTGTCCTCTCTGGTGACTTGTACATCCACTGGAGGCCTTGTGCCTGAATACAACAGGAAGGGTGGTACATAACGATTACATCTTCTACTAAAAGATCATGGGTCTCATGCTTGTAATAGCTTTTTAGAACTTGTTGCTCAAGGTACCTAATAGTAGTAGTTCATGTATGAGTAGACTGCTTGCGATTCTATCACTGTCTGCCAGGGAGAGCAACAATACACAGAAAAGGTTGGACAGCTTTGCCGGCCCCCTAGCCAGACTGGAGAGCTTTTTTCCGCTGTTAGGACAGGACAGCTCTTTCCAGCATCTCCTAACAACATGACATTCCCATATAGTCTGAGTTTCAATTCTTCAGCTGTTCTGTTATACTTGACGATGTGTGAATAGACCAGACATATTCTCAGGTGTCTGACATCTTGGCTCCTGTATATTATAATACTTACTTGTGCCCTTCTGCTCTCCGGCCCCCTGGCTCCCAGCACTACTTCTCCTGGAGGTTGCTGTCTCTCCTGAACACATGAAAATACATCTTACTGATGGGAGGTTGGGTTCACACTTCTTAATTTAGAGCCCAGGGGTACCTCAGCATTTGCACAAATTTTATGAAATTCATGCAAATATTAGAGAAAAAAAATAAAAATCACTTTACGAAAAGGCACGAATCACTTTTGGAAAATCTCATGAAAACGTAAACATTCTATGAAAAGTCACTAGAAAGCACTTTGAAAAACCTACAATGAAAGACGGTATGCATGGGGGGTCCTGGCAATGCTTAACGGTAAATTCAGGCTGTCCGACAACGCTTACGATAAATTCAGGACGGCCAACAATGCTTAACGGTAAGTTCAGCAGATTTAGAAAATGAGATACCCCTGAAGACGACGGTTGTTTGTCACTAGTCGCCCTGATCTTGTGGCAAGAGACCTGGTACGCCATCTATTCTCACACGCCTGCTCCGAACCCTTTATATTCAGAGGCGGCGAAATGAAATTTTCTAACGGTGGGACGAATTACTCATGATCAACATGACGAGTGCCGAAGGCGCAACATTATTAGGGTGGTCCTGGGAGGTATGCTCCCCCGGAAAATTTTGAAATCTTCACCCTCTGAAACGCTATTTCCTGCATTTGCAAGTTTTATGACATCTTTATTTGTAAAAATAAAATACAGAAGGGTTTCAGCTTGATTTTTGAGGGGCATCACACCCTCCAGACCTCATCGGAGCCGCGACATGCTCCCCGTGAAAGTTTTTAAATCTTGACACCCTGAAACGCTATTTTTTGCATTTCAACCTTTCGACTTGTGAAAAGATACAGAAGAGTTTCAGCTTGAATTTTGGAGGGCGACGCCCTCCCGACATATTTTTTTGCCAGAGCCGCGATGATCCTAGGGGGTTTGGGGCTTGCTACCCGGAGAAATCTTGACCCGCCGAAACGCTATTTCCTGCGTAACAAGGAATTACTCAATAACCCTTAACGTTGAATTCAGGATGACAAATAACGTGCTACGTAAAATTGAAACGACCAGTAAGACTTCACGATTAATATATTGATAACGTTTAACGTTGAATTAGAGCGGGCCGGCTATGATTAACGGTGAATTAAAATACAGCACATAACTGTAAACGGAAAGGGGCATGCAGGTCCTCATGGAAAACCGAGACATTCTATGCAAACCTAGCCTCCGTTGCAGTCCTTTTCCCCGCAGCGTGTTTTTTTTTTTCAATTTTTTTTTTTGGGGGGGGGGGGGGGGGGGGGCCACGTATCTGATCCCGTATCCGCCGTGCCTCTGTGTCCGCTATAGACCCTGTGTCCGCTGCTGGGGAAGGACTGCGTTTTGTCGCTTCCAGCAAAGGCAATTAATGTATCCGCGAGAAGTAATTAACACTACCGGGAGAAGTAATTCACACTACCACGAGAAGCAATTCAAATGTTACGTTGCACAAAGCCCACGTGAAGTGACGCATGCTTCCTTGCAAATGATTATCATGTTGTCTTCAAAGTCGAGTTACAAATTGTCTGAAATGTGGCCTGATGTTTCTTTCTATTGCTGATATATTCTGTGGATTCAGCCGTCGTAGCTAAGAGATCTTATAATTAGAGTGTTTCTTATACGACAGAGAAGACAACAAGGGGTCAGGGGTTAGATTATGATCGGCCATTGTGTAGCGCAGCGTGCGCGGAGAAAGTATTGCAGCTTTCTCACGCTTTGTGAGACATGTTTGAGCCACGTTTCCTTGCACGAAAAGCACAAAATCATTATAGCAACTTCGATGGATGTACGAAGGAAAAAATGCGAAAGGTTCGTTCATTTAGGTGTCCGTCCGTCGTGTTTTGAAAAGACATCCCGGCAACCGTTAGAACGTTGTCGCTGCTCAAAGGGGCATGAAGATTTCCCCGCGCTGGCCGTGTTTATTACGGGAAGTTCGCACATCCATGGCAATGGTGATAAGTGGTTTTTGATGGGCCTTTGCTGGAAGCGACAAAACGCAGTCCTTCCCCAGCAGCGGACACAGGGTCTATAGCGGACACAGAGGCACGGCGGATACGGGATCCCAAGCAGATACGTGGCGCCCCCCCCCCCCCCAAAAACACGCTGCGGGGAAAAGGACTGCAACGGAGGCTATGCAAACCGGCGTTAAGAGAAGGTACTTTCCTGGGGAAAAAGTTTGTCACCGTGTTTTAATTTAAATCAGTTGAAACACAGTGTTGTACCATACAGTAGTAATACTATGGAAAAGCATCTTTGCCGTGTCATGATTTCACGGTGGAAAGGAAAACTAAGAAAACAAATGAGGAAAATTCTTGAAATATATTATTAGGGTTTTTTTTTTCTCATTCATGTTTTGCCTTCACGTGGAAATGGACCAGTCTCCAACTTGGGCCCCGTTCATGATTGAAAATGTAAACCGGTTCGAACCGTTTCAGCAATGTAAACCGTTTTACTTGTGAACATGAACGTTCCGTAACGGTTTCGTTCCGGTTTACTCTGAACCTCCTCGCGAGG
Organism: Branchiostoma lanceolatum; assembly: GCF_035083965.1. Lineage (NCBI taxonomy): Eukaryota > Metazoa > Chordata > Leptocardii > Amphioxiformes > Branchiostomatidae > Branchiostoma > Branchiostoma lanceolatum. The sequence continues at coordinate 17,278,263 of NC_089736.1, forward strand.
TAGTCTAGAACAGTTCAGAGTAAAACAGTTTCGCGGAATTGTAATCATGAACGCGTTACGGAACCGGTTCACATCGTCATACATCTGCACACGGAGGACTTGCCTACACCAAACAAATGTGCAATTGTCCTGAATTCACAGCCCGTTGCCATGTACCATAAGGCGACACTTTATACAGAAACAGCGTACCTATTAATATTGACGCTTCCGCCGAGTCAGTCTCGGTCGCACTTGATCACAGATGTACTGAAACGTATGCTGCGTTCCTTACGGCTACTGTGGCTAGGCCAAGCAACAACCCTTTCGCGGTGACGCTTTCTTGCCATGAGGGCCCACCTATTTCCAGAAATACAAAAGCAACAAGAGTTGGGGAAAGTCTATTCCCGCCATGTTGTGGAACATGGGACTGTAGACTGTACTTTGACCCCGACCTGTGACCTTTAATGGGCCCCACTAGCGGTATACACCGTTTCCATTCGGAATATATCCGAAACAGTTCGAACCGGTTTACATTTTCAATCATGAACGGGGCCTTGATGTTAGTGAGTTTTGTCTGTGTTCCCAGGAAGGTTGCTGACCTGACTGCTGCACTTTGCTGGCATCTGGTGCGTTGTCACCTTGTCCACTCCCCTCCTCCCCCTTGATGCCAGGTGCTGCTCCTGTAGCTGCAGCTGCGTCTCTACGGGTGCTGTCAGTACCATTTCTGGATATAGCTACAGAAAAATAGATTGGTAGATTAGTGGTAAATAAGTAACAGCTATGTAGCATCATGTTTTACTGCTTCTCCCTCCCTTTGGACTGTTCCATATCAACCTTTTGCAGAAATGGACCTTCCAAAAATTACTACTAATACCAATACTTGCACTATCCCAACATCACACAGAATTGAACCCCAATGCAGAATGGACTCTTCCTAGTTACACCTCCTCCATCTCCATGGTAAAAGCTACCTCCATACTGCAGGAACCCAAAATATACATTTTTGGTCTGAAATCCCAAAAGAAATCATTACAGTCCATTCCGAGTCACCGCAAGGGTTGTTATTGTCATATTTACAACTGATATCAATTCTTTGTCTAGGAGATTTCAGTTTGGAAATATTGTGAATGTCATTCCAACTTTATAATTATTTGCCCGGTTGTGTAAATCTTTGGAAATATTACTAATGTGGAATATAATATTTCTAATAGTTTCTAAAAAATGGTTACAGCATTCTACCATTTTTTATAATTATTTGTAACCTATTATAAATGGGTCAGTGAAGAAAGTTAGTTAGTTAAAATCCTCCCACACCATCACACATATTTGCGAATTATGCTTGAGCACCATGCATAGATGGCTTGCACAATGGACCTAACAGTGTCCAGCAGTGACATCTAAAAATACACAGAGGCAGGCAATACGACTGGATAAGCACCTAATTTTATGGGGGCAATTACCCTAATCCACTATTTAGAAAGCTTTGTCTATATTTCGAAACTTAGAGAAATCACATAGATATTTGCAAATTATTCTAAATAAAGATATTTTTGTGCAGTCTCTTCTAAAATGTTTCTAAAAAATCTAATTGGATTAAAATAAATCCAAATTTCTATATTGAATTTTTTTGAAAATTTAGAATCATTGTGACTTAGATATTCTTTTATTCAAATTTATTCAAACTAATTACAAATATCATCTAAAAACCCTTGCGGTGACTTGGAATGGACTCTAAGGTCTCACACGGCAATTAGGCTATCCCATTGGAATCAATGCTAAAAAACGCAACTTTATGGGTGCAAATTTAGAAAATGAACAACTGTTCTAAAGATGTTTTGCTTTCTATTGGAAGCACACGTGTTTGTCATGCAATAAAAAAAAGATTCACCCAAATCTAACCTAGACAACAATATTTATCGCAATTTAAACTGCAAGTAACTACTAACCGCACAAGGCCGCTGTTGTACCACCAGCGGCTGACCGCAGCACTCATTTAAAAATGTGTACACGTCCGACCTATCGCTCAGATGACGAAACTTTCCTACCTAATCCTGACAGTAATAAACAGGCTTTCATCTCAAATTCTTTTAATATCAGGTGGGGCCCACAAAAGGCAATTTACAATCCACCTAAACACACGATTTCTATGCCGTTATTTTTCTAGGCTGGATTCTTTGGGCATCTACACGCGGAGTAATTCAGGCATGAGACCTTATAAAGTGACCAGTGTGTTGGGTTGGGGTTTTGTGCCCGTGTGAAATTTGCGTGCACCTGAGAAATTTGCGCATGAAAAAATAAAGTTCATGAAATGCGTCAGAAAATGTGTGTTACAAAATCCTTAAGTCAGAAAAATATTACCCTACGATATGATTTTGCATCTGTTTCCTTAATTTTTGGTTTGAATTCATGGTCCCTTGGGAATATATAAGCTGACTCTCAAGGGATTTAGAACCTCATCTTTAAAGTTAAAGATGACGAGCAATAGAATTGAGTATCCTTTTGTTGCATTCTACAGTTCAAAACCTTGTTCTTTCAATTTTCAAGTGATTTTCAAATGTTAAGTTTAAATATAAAAGATGAAATTAAGCTAATAGAATGGAGAAAAGCCTCAAGTAGTTACATTTTACAATACAAAGCCTGATATAAGTAAGTTAACCATGTATTTCTGAAAAATCTTAGTGATTTTCAAATGTTCAGGTTTCAAGCCTAAAAAAGTTCAACTATTCCCAAGAGACCTATTTCCAAGGGACCTAGAAATCTACAGTTTTCAAAAAAAAATTCAGGTGACAGAAGGAAAATTGTATCACAGGGTCACATTTTTCACGTACAGAAAACCTGTTCCCAGTGTGTTCGAACAGTTGTGGAGACTTTCTATTGTAGAGCATGAGATCAATGAAATCTCAGCATTGAAAAATCATACTTGGACCCTAATTCATATCCTGTAATGTACATGTATGCTACATTTAATATTTGATCATATAATTATAACATCTTGTGCATTTGCATCAGGGCTGTCTCCAGCTATAGATTTCTTTCTGTCCCACGCCTTGGTCCCACTCATTGATAAACGTCGGTGGAATAAATCTCTTTGTTGTGTAAAAAGAGTCTTTTCATTCAGTGACTTACCAACCTGATGAAACTATTCACGGATGAGAACAGGTACTCATCAGCCCTTTTCGTTGGAAATCCTGTATGAACAGCACCACCTATCAGTGCCCTAAGCAGGGTACAGTGAAAAATAAAACAACTACCGTCGCCATGGCAATGTTTTTTTTTCATTGCCAATCTTGTTGTTGTTAAATCTATCATTTTAAAGCCAACAAAAATACATTTCAACCAATTTAATGTAATGAAGCAAGCAAATTTCCATCCCAGGACAGAGGGACGGGTCCTGGAGACAGCCCTGGTTTGCATCAAGTATTTCTAATTACCCATAATGCCCTGAAACATTAGCTTGAAGAGAGTTTCCTGGCCTGACCTGAAGAGGTTTTACCCAGTTTTTTGGAGTTAGCAGAGCTGTGTTCTTCTCCCCGCGCTGTCCTGACACCCTGCCGATCCCGGGGGTCTCCGCTGGGGTACCTGGTCCTGGCAGACGTGCTGGATGCCATGGTTGGGCAGTCCCACCTTACTCCATCATGGCAGGGCAATCCTAAAATAGATCAAACTAGCATCTGTACAAAGTCACACAAAACACTGCCCATAGCCAGGACACCAGATGAAAGGATGTATCTTTATATTGGGAACATCAAATGACTGTGCGATGAATCAACTTGACAGGGAAATGTCTTGAAATTCAAATGTATAACATACTTAAACGACCTTTAAGCCACTCAGACTGTAGGAGTTTCCAATGTGTTATAACCAGAGGCCAGTCACATCCAGGAACTTTTGCGATTAGAAAAAAGTGAATTTCAAAGTGATCTTGTACCACTTTCGATCACTAAAGAGCTATTCTTTAACTGGTCATGACAGAGAAGACAGATGCTCTCATCTCCCAAAGGTACTTTTATTTTTTTTAGCCTCAAAATCCACCCAGTACGTTCTTATTTTGGACGGTACGTTTACTATTATTTTTGAAAATGGGGGCTTAGCTAACCAGGGATCCCCAAAAAATTAAAAGTTAAGTAAGGTTTTTTTGCCCATATTTCCCCAGCCTGTATTTTGGCTCGCAATTTGCTATTTTTTGGCTGAGAGGCGTGGATTCCCCGAAATCCGAGCGTCTCACCAAAAATTTGCTTTGATATGTATATAAATGGACATAACCCTATTTTGTTTGTTTTGGGGGTTTTGATATTTGTTTTAATTGGGTAATTGGGTAATATCTTTAGAAAATATGATTGGGTACAAGTCACCAAGCTATGTTAATTATATATCAGTATTTATATTTGATAAATGATATACAACTATTTTCCTTGATCAATTGCTGCAAGTTTCAGGTACATTTTCACTTGTTGAATTTGTTGAATTTGAAAGCACCATTGGCCACCGGTTAGGGGTCATAGCGGGGAACCTGTGCCCAATTTTTCAACATGACCATGATAATGATTGACAGTCCAAGCGTCATAAGCAAGGAAGATTATAATTTCAACAATGTACAGATATGTACACTTATTGTGCTTAATATTTATCTTCGCCGAGTACTTGTACTCGGAGAAGATTATGTTTTCGGGTTGAAAAATCTGTTGGGTGGGTCTGTATGTATGTCAGGAGCAAGGTCTGTATGTATGTCAGGAGCAAGAAAGCTTCAATGAATCTTTATGATTTTTGGTAGGTGTGTAGTGGTTGTGCAAAGGAAGGTCAAGTTTGAAAATGGTTCACCTTGCGTTTGAAAATGGTTCACCAGTGGACATTTTTTTGTTTGTATGTAGGCAAAAAAAGTGACGGAAACGTGAATGGATCTTCATAATTTTGTAGATGTCCTGAAAAAGGAGGTCAAGTTCAAAAATGGTTCCCCTGGCATTTTCTGTCAGTACTGCAGTGGGCTTTGTGTGGATGTGTATTTGTATGTCGCCAGCATAACTCGAGAAGCTGTTGATGGATCTGTATTATATTTAGTGGATTGGTAGGGTTTATAGAAAGGAAGGTCAAGTTTGATAATGGGCCTTCTAGCGGGTACTTAAGGTACTGCAGTGGAGCTTAAAAATTTAGGGGCATATTTTCTGAAAATGCTATGGTCATGATATTTGTGTGATAGATAGTTCATGCCACAGAAAGTGAGTTTCTGTAAATTTGGGCCCCCTAGCGGCTTGTTTAGAACGACAGTGGGTGTTTTTGTTTTGACATTCGGACATGAATAACTTGAGAAGGGGTCGACAGATCGTCGTGGTGTTTGGTATGTAGAGAGGTCAGATGGTACTTTACATAATCAATTACTAATTATGCAAATCAGGAGCTTATTTGCATAATTAGTAAGGAAAGTTTGTTAATCCACTGCATTTCATTATGGGACATGGGACAGTGTCAGGTCATGTAAACAGATGGCCTTGCATAAACCTACAGTCATGTAGGTCAAATAAATAAACAGATGAGGCACCCACTTTTCTCCAAGCAGAGGTGTGGGTCCAGCTGGTTTTTAACGTGTTCAACTTTAGGCATGGCTGACATAACTACAAGAGGACAAAATAGAAATCCTGACAAAAACACCTAAAAACACATTAAAAACCAGCCAGACCCACTCCTCTGCTTGGAGAGTACACTCCACCAAAACTGCACCACTGCTAGGTGCGGAAAAGTCACATGTACTATGTTTTTAAGATGTGTATGATATGGAATAAAGATTTATTCTATTCATATATTTGACTGTACCATTTCATCATCACTTTCAACTTACAACACTGCAATATTGAACCTTTGTCTCCCATATAATATCAACATACTCATATTTTTGTCATGACCAGTTATGACGTATATTAGCACACTAGACACATATACTAGTCCTGTACCACCGATTTTTAACCCTATCTAGACTGGACTCATTCGACCCCCCCTCCCTCATAACTTCCAAACAGTATGGTGCATGATCAAATTTGCAGGGGGCGATGAGCATGTAAATATTAATCACTCTCCATAGCAAGCCTTGATTATTTGGCGAAGGTAATGTGTTCGTGGAACTCTAGTTAATTTGAATGGTCCTCAGGCATAAATGAATAAAAAGAACCTACCTGTTTATCATCTTCTTTCCCTTGGACAGAAGTAGCTTGGATGCAGTTTACCTGTCAATTTGGTAATTTTCCGGGAGGTATGTTTATTCCGGGGGGGTATGTCCGGGGGGGGGGGGGGGGTATGTTTATTCCAGGGGGTATGTTTATGAGAGTACAGTATTTACAGGTTCAAGGATCTTTTTATTCATGTATGCCTGAGGACCATACCAGTTAAGTATTATATTGAGCAGAATAATTGTACATATCTTGTTCAAATTATAATCTCCCTTGCCACTTCGAAAGATATACAGTCAAACCTGCCCAAGGCGACCAACCGGCGGACCGAGCAAAAACGGTCGCGATGGACAGGTGGTCGCCATGAAGAGGATTCCACTCACATGTTTCCAGGTCGAGGTTTTCAAATACAGTACGTAAATGGATGGAAAATTATGTGAATTTAGACAGCATGACCCCCACTAGGTTCAATTCTCATTGACAGAAAGATCCTAAAAAAATTACATTTTTCGTTATCGTTGTATATCGCTACATCGTGTACAAATTTTCGTCCTAATTTTAGCCCTCCCGCATTCACACGTTACATTAAATAGTACACACACACACGCACATCATCGAAGTTTTAAGGCCTAAGACAAATCCCTAGAAAACACCTGCTGGCCCCAGCCTTTTTTGGGGCGCCGACCGATGGATAAAAAGGTTCAAAAAGTTTTCGATCTGACAAGATGAAAACGGTACGGTGTGATTTTGTCGCGCCGCGCCGCCAAGCTCTGTGCGACCGCATCGAAAGGTATTAGTCAGTGCAGCAGAACGCACAGCGTCCAATAAAGGTTTTTGAGATTCATGGAAATAAAAAGAAAATTAGAATATTAATTTTCATCAATAACTAGAGTATTCGTAAATGTTCATACACAAAAGCATCGTGTTTTAGAAAGGTCAGCGGTACGCCAAATCCGGGGCGCGCCAAATCCAACATGGCGTCGGGACCAAGGAACAACATTTCTCGCCCGATGTTGTGCCCGCCGCGAAGTCATTTTTCGGCGGAATTTAGTAAGACACAGACACATTTTTGTTGAAAATACAAGAAATAGATAGTAATTTCTGTGAAATCTGACTTTTTGACGCCATGCACTACGTATTCGTTTTGAAAATTGAGTTTAAACTGAACTGAGTTTGCGGTAAACTATACGATTACGATAGGCACAACAACATCACAAAATTTGTCTTTACAATGTTTATAGGGGGAACGTTTTATTAAAACACTTCATGGAGGAATCGATGCTATAACATTGCTATTCCATATATTTTTGTCCTTATTTTTGTCCTTCAAAGTCTTGAAAACATTTCCGTGAAATCCGACAGCAAAATGATCCGATGTCACCACACGCTTGAAAATTAGGCGGCCGCCATGGGCAGGGATTGTGCTCTGCGTGGTCCCAATTCGTGGCGGTCGCGTTGGACGGGTGGTCGCCTTGGGCAGGCAGCTTAATGCTTGTGCCTATGGGGAAAATTTTCGGGACCGAGAAAAAGCGGTCGCCATGGCCAGGTGGTCGCGTTGAAAAGGTGGTCGCCTAGGCAGGTTTGACTGTAGTAATGTAATGTTGAAAAAATAATTGTTGAAAAATTGGGCATAGGTTCCCCGCTATGACCCCTAACCAGGGGCCACCGGTGCTTTCAAATTTAACAAGTGAAAATGTACATGTACATGCATTTTCTACTTGGAACTTGAAGCAAGTGAATTGAAGTGATCAAGAAAAATTGTGGTAACATGTAATTGACATATAATCAAAATCATCAGATAGCTACCCAATAATATTTTCCTCCATTACCTCAAACAAAAGAAATATCAAAACCCAAAAAAACAATCAAAATAGGGTTATGTCTATAAACTTTTGCTTTATAGCGTCAAGGTTTTTGTGAGATACTCTGATTTCGAGTTCCCGTGGTAGGACCCACAATACTGAACAGAGCTTGACTGTAAAAGTAGCTCGACGTCTATGGCACACTTACTAAGAAGTTACCGATAACATGTTGACACTAGAAAACGCTAAATTGGAAAAATCTTACGGTCATTTTTGGAAATGAACCCTCTGAAAATATAAACGGTCTTCTGTGTCTTTCGTAACCCCGAAATATATTTTCCACACGTTTACGGTATCATTTCAAAGATCGAAATCCATGCTATGCAATATGTTGCTAGTTTTACTGTCAACACGGCTGACAGACGGTGGTGGCCATGTTTCGAGCAGTTGCTTACCGACAAATGTTTGCCGTTTTATAGATTTTGCGGCCTCAAAACTTATATCACAAGGGAAGCAAAGTTATACTTGTTCTTTTTACGTCTAACAGTTCTTCTGTGAACAAATTATTCTTCCGCCACGGTGCCGATAGTGTAGACACAAGTGCACCGCTGGCATATATGTTTTCTGACCAGCGCGCTTCGGTTTAAGATGAAAACAAAGACAGTCAAAGTTGTTCATATGCAAGTTGTACTTTGAAATGTCAGTCTGGCGTCTTATTTACTCCCGAATAATAACGTTTGAAGCGTCATATCGAGATCGACCTATATGTTTATTACGAGTACCGCCAAGATTTCACAAAGGCCGTCATAGCTGCGGGCAAATCAACGCCACTAGGCTGAAAAATAGCTAATTACATGTATTACGAGAAAAAATACCGGCAGAAAAACCTTAACTTTCAATTTTTTGGGTTAGCAAGGCCCCAGTTTTCAGAACAAAATAAACGTACCGTCCAAAATAGGAACATACTGGGTAGATTTTTAGGCTGAAAAAAATAAACATACCGGTACGTTTACTGGGAGATGAGACTAAGCATTCCATAGTTCACACTCACAAATCTCGCTGTGAGACCTCTATACCAATGCCTCAACTCCTCTCCTGTTTCTCTCAAAAGAAATGTGTGAGAGCCGCTCTGGATATGACCTCTTTGAAATTGTCTGGGCGCTACTCGCTGGCCGCCGCTACAAGTTGCACAAACGTAACATTCCCTTGCCAACAGAGATGGTATACCAATCCACAATTACGTGCCCAGTTTTGTTGTGAACTTTGATGCTGACGTATTATGTGGTAGTACATAATGAGTTTTACGACAAGCCGGCACAATGCTGGCCTTTTGCGTCAACATGACTCTTATGAGTCGGAAAGTTCCGGAGTTCCATGGAGCCCTAGCGGCTTGTTTGGAACTGCAGTGGGTGTTTTTGTTTTGACCTTCGGACATGAATAACTTGAGAAGGGGGTGACAGATCGTCATGATGTTTGGTATGTAGAGAGCTCAGATGGTGCTCTACATAATCAATGACTACTAATCATGCAAATCAGGAGCTAATTTGCATCAATAGTAAGGAAAGTTTGTAAATCCACAGCATTTCATAATGGGACATGTGACAGTGTCCCCGAAAACAGGTCACATAAACAGAGGGCCAAAAGTTATTATAAGGTCATGTAAATAAACAGATGGGGTGCTCACTACTCTCCAAGCAGAGGTGTGGGTCCTGCGGGGTTTTAACGTGTTCAGTTTAGGTGTTTTTGTCCAACACACGGTTGGCGACATAACGAAAAGGGGACAAAATGAAAAGCCTGAAAAAAAAACTAAAAACACGTCAAAACCAGCCGGACCTACTCCTCTGCTTGGAGAGTACTATTCTCCAAAACTGCACCACTGCTAGGTATGGAAAAGTCACATGTACTATGCCTTTCAAAATGTGTAGGATATCAAGATTTATTCTATTCATACATATTGACTGTATGATTTCATCATCACTTTCAATTTACAACACTGCAATATCAAACCTCTGTGGCCCATATAATATCAACTTGACAATAGTGGATACTCCTTTATCTGGAACGCCAACAATCTCGATCTAGACATACAACATATATGTACATTGTTAAGAAAAAGGCTGACCGACATACTACTAGTAGGGGTAGTACACAAAAATTTCAAACTCTTCATATCTTTTAAAACTTGGTGTCATCTGATAGGTATTTGTGAAAGAAACAGAATGGTTTTTGTTTCAACAAAATCGGACATACCGTTAGTAAGATACGGCCCTTCAAAGGTCTGAGAATTAGTCCTCAAATTCTCCGGAATCCGTAAAAACCGTTGAAATGTAATATCTTAAAACTGTCATAACTCAGTAATAATTCACATCAGAAACACCAAATAAGCTGCATTCTCTTTATTTACAATCATATTAACAAGTCCTTAAAGCTTGTAGCTTTGCCTTCCTCATTTCTTTAGATTTCTCATCTCAAAATATCACCAAAAGTGGGAAAAAATGGACATGGGCACAGGACATCTTAGCGTGCAGAGACTAAGTCAGCTAATTAAATATGCAAGATTGCGATATCTCTGTAACCGTACAATGTACAAGGAAACAACTTGGCATACATGGGTTCTGCAACATGCTGAATCTAAATATGACCATGAAATCTACATATCTGCTTCAGAAATTATGAATTATGATGAATAATTGATTTCCTGAGGTAATAAGATGCGCGTCCGCTAATTAAATATGCGAACTTGCCATATCTTCCCTATACTTGAAGATAAAAGAAAAAAACTTGGAACACAGAGGTTTAGACACATGCTGATTTCAAATCTAGCCTCAAAAATATAATCTGATCCAGGAATAATGAACTACATGTATTACCCAATGCTATATATTTACATTTGTACACACTGATATCCTTCATCGTACAATCTGCAATATTGGTCTGACAATTCAATATCCAGCACTCATTTCATTTCTTCCCCTTTTTTCACTGCAGGACTTCGTTTTCTTGTTGCAGGGCAGTCGCGTGGCAAAGTATTTATTGTATTGTACATGTATTACATTTCAATTTTACGGGAATCAGACAACTGGATCATGGAATAGGTGGCCATTGCTTCTCCGGTCTGGAACTATCTCTACAGTTGAATCAACTACAAAAGCTAAATCTACTTTTTGTATGGTTTTTCTATCCAGCCTAGACACACATAATGATGATAAATGATCACTACTAGGGGTAGAAGTTACTGAAGTTCTCTTTCTTCATGTACCAAAACTACAAAGTTATTAACGGCAAATAGAATATCTAGTCTCGTCTTCTTTTTCACTGGCAGTTCTGTTGGTTCTTCATCACTTTCCCCCTCTTCACTCTCTTCATTCCTGTGTCAAAAGAGAAAACGTCTGTTGAAATTCAAACTTTATAATACATGCACATGGCAGACACAAATTTCAAACAATGTATGATGAGATAAATATGAAACTTGGATACTTGGGTACTTTATTTCCTCCATTAGCTATCATACATATATACTAAGTACTGTAGTATACTGGTAATTACATACAATAATAAAGGCTATCCTTCATTATAAATGTAACAGCTTAATAAAGTTGACAGACCAGCATAGTTCTGTTACTCTTCTTCTCAATAAAATAAATCACAACGGAAACTACGACTCGTGTAGAGGGCACCTGGGCATCCCCGCCGCCCCCCTCCCCCTAGCAGTGACAGCAGAAGAAGGTGAGGATAGCAAGTACAGTTTTGTGCATTTTAAGTTTAGATTACGGCACTAGCAAAAAAAAACAGGAAACAAATGCGTCCATAGGGCGTTGAAAATGATTCATAGTAATCATACATGCAGCCACTGGCACGAAAATCCAAGTAAAAACGGCAAATTCAAATCATTTGAGCTACCATGCGGCATACAAAAACAACAGTGAGTCAACAGTGTTTACCGATAATCATACGGCCAAATTTGACATAAAAATACCCAAAACCCCACATAAAACTACGTAAAGACTTGGGAAAAGACATTACCTGGCATTTGGGTGGTAGAAGTGCCCGTATTTTGGCCCGATGCCGACGTAATCGGCTCCGAACTACAGCGGTCGGTAGCGCCCGCCCGGGCCGCCGTCCGCCATCTTGCTTCCTTCCCCAAAAAAAAGGCTCGTAATGGTGAAAGTAGGAGCCGATTCGGAGCCCACCATGGCTCGAATATATGCGAATTTGGTACCAAAATAACGACAATCTCTTGAATTTTCCCACGATATAAGTGGCTAAAAATTTTTTAAAGGGTACCATCGTCCGCAATTTCGATTTGAAAGATTAAAATGTGAATATTTTCACCCATGGAAGTCGCACAAGCTGGCCACTTACATCAAGTTGAAGCTCGTAATGTTGGCTACAAATTGGCGACTATCTTTCTTGTTTACGAGTGACGTAACGCTCCGTATTTGGACCGGAGCGGAGCCGGCCCTCCCCAAGTGCGTGACCGGGAAGTGGGTCCGCCTGCTCCCGAGGGCGAAACGCGCGTAACCCGATGGGCGATTTCTCGCTTATGGTTGACGGTATTTTAGTAAATCTTTCACAGATATTGAGTTAAGAACCTTCTTCAACTACTGATATAAAAATGTAAGCGATTTTTGACCGTTATGTATCAGATCGTACGCCTTGAATTTGGCTCATTTTTCGGTTTTGACGGGCCCGGAGAATAAATTTCGGTCTGTGCGCCACCCCTACTACTAGTATACATTCAAAGTTTTCTTTATAAATTATCTATCGATGACAGTAAGTTAAGATTTTGTAGGAATGTCTTGTGCCTATGGGGAAAATTTTCAGGACCAAGAAAAAACGGTTGCCATGGCCAGGTGGTCACGTTGAAAAGGTGGTGGCCTAGGCAGGTCTGACTACTCAGTATACAATAGGAATTGTAAAGGATGTACAAGGGGAAATACACTGGAAGTTGGATAGGGCAGCTAGTGAATGAGAGACCCTTTGTTTGACACAAATTCAAAACAGATGTCTCACACTTAGACTAGAGTGTACCTGAATGCATGTGCTTGGTTATGTGTGTCAGTGTGGGTTGGAATGTTGTGAGTGTGTGGGTTTGTACAATGTATAGTGTTGCTTGTGTAGCTCATTTCTTTTGTGTAACAATGCTACTGTCCTGGTCCTCCATGTTTGAAAAACTTGGGGTAACGAATTCACTGTAACTGTGGCACATACAGACACCACCACTACCCCCATCCCCCAGCAATATGATCAGCTGCATTCCCTCTAGCCCACCAACAGATTGACCCATCTTTTCCTCATGGAAATTCCATTAGAGGCCTTACCCCCATTGATAGCATTGGGGCCCAGAAAGTGTAGCATGCTGAGGTAGCCCACCCCACTAGCCCAACCCACCTTTTCCGGGAACCCGGTGGGTTCTTTAATATGCTCCAGAGATGTAGCTCTCCTCGAACACAGGGCCTCCAGCCATGTCCCTTCCGAGAGAACGTTCCTAACCGAAGCTAAGTACCCCTTTTTACCTGAGTCCGGTGAGGAAATAGGTGTTTAAAAGTGCCTTTCCCAAGGACTCAACAAGATTCGAACCCAATCTTTTGATATTTTGAGTCAACAACCCTAACCCACACGACCATAGCAGACTGTTTTAGCCTTACAATCTTCGTCAGTTTTGGGCCAACTCTTGATACGGGATGAGCTATTGGGCGTGATGAAAGCCTCAAAGGTCCAAAAATACATGGGGAAAATCCCAGAAGATTCAGAGGTGATCTCAGTTCTGTAACTATGCTCAATCCTCAAGGAAACAGCAACAACACATAACTAACACGCCACCCGACCGACCAAACTCCTGAATGCTACACGTCTTACCTGACAAGACGCTACTGTGTTGTGGGCGACTTCCCGTTCTTGGTCATGACGTTCAGAAGTAATCCTTAAGACAAAAACCCTCATCTCAAATCTGCCTAGACTTCGCAACTAAAGGTTTGTTGCAACTGAGCTAGATACAGTATTCGGAATGTGAAAACAAACATGGCGACATGTTCTACGACATGGTAATCTCAACAACACAAGTTACACCAATATAATCTGTGTACTATTATAGAACGCAGAAATCACTCTTAACCAGTAATAAGCTGACATCTTGTAGCATAGATAAGGCAGGTATTAAAATGTATCTATTTATACCCTAAAAAATATTGAAGTATTACGTTTTACGAATGAGTGGCTAGCTTTACAGCTTATTACGGAAGTAACAGGTGTTAGTCCAGTTGCATGCTGGGAAAATGTTAGTATCCAAGCAGATGTTAGGTAGAAGAATCGTACTGAACACGATGACATACTATATGTTTCCTATAGGGCGTATTCAGTCACGTGACCCTCCTCCTAGCAACGAGAGCACTGTCAGCCATTTTGGGGTCCACTTGATAGTGGAGCCCTATGGAACTCTCCGTAGAATTACTAGAAATCGCAGATGTTTTCTATGCCATTCACAGTTTCCCTTTGTGTGCACACCGCTGCCAAACTTGGTGTGGACGTGGCACGTGCTGCCAAACTTGCGGTGTGGACGTGCTGCCAAACTTGCGGTGTCGACGCGCTGCCAAACTTGCGGTGTCGACACGCTGAAAAACTTGCGATGTGCACACCGTGGCCAAACTTGGTGTCGACGCGCTGCTAAACTTGGTGTGGACGCGCTGCAAAACTGCGATGTGAACGCTGCGATGTGAACGCACCCAAAGTAGGTGTGTGCGAGCCCAAAGTAGGACCTCAAGTAGATGTGTGCGCACCCAAACCAAGGAGGTTGAAATTTAACCTCCTTGCCCAAACTAGGTGTGTGCGCACCCAAATTAGGTGTGTGCTGCACATTGGCCTGTCGGCCACGGTATCATGTAGAACGGACGGTCCCCGACCCTCGACCTCATGTGAAATGAATGGTCCTACTCTCCAAGCAGAGGTTGGTGGGGAAGATTGTTGGCCTCTACCAGGCTCCGTCCTATCGTTGGGAAAATAGTATAAATCAGACGAGGTACTCGCTATACAGGGTAGGTCCGCTATCATGACAGTGAAGCTCCATTATCGATGGACGGATGGCAGATTGGACCCTCTCTCCGTAGCTAACTCCCTTGGCACACTATTCACTCTATTAGGCCAATTTCTACTGTTTTTCCAGCCATCCCGCGGAGCCTGGTAGAGGCTAGAAGATTGTGACCTTTTTATCATATGCCCCGTTTTTTGTCCGCTCTCCCCACGAATGGTCCCTCTCCTGACTAAAGTTTACGCGAAATAGATTTTTGGCTATTGCCAACTCTGAAACCGCAATGACGTCAGGTTGCAAAGCTGCGCTCTAGACCTCATTAGTTTGGTCTGTTTGAAACTGACAAAGGTACATAACTAGTATTCATTGGTGAACAGTGTGAAGATAACTGGGCACAGGCAACTTCCCTGAGAAAAGCCCGGTTTGCATACCCGGTGAACCACCTTATGACGTAACACATCTTAACGTTTGTACTGAACATTCTATATGTATAGCTGCATATCCGGAAAAAAAGTTTTCGCAATTTGGCTCAAACTGGTGCAGTCCAGTGAGATATTCGCTTTAGAAAGGCCGGTAAATTGAGGCGTAGTGCTATGCACAGTGAACTAGATTTGGGTATGTGTGAAACTATGCTGCGAATAGCGACGCCTGACGTAACTTTTGGGCAATCATCTGGCGCTCGACAACACGATACGAAGAATTCGTCAACAACGCTTTCAATACGATGAATTCTGGATAAAATATAACGTGCTAAAAAAGTAAGTGCTAACGTTACGTAGAATTAAAGCGACCAACTACGCTTCACGAATTCGAAGGGTCTACGTGAGTTAGAGTGGGCCGATTAACAGAGTCAAAATAACTTTAATACTACGCTTCAAGGCAAAAGCATGCACATATACACCCTCATTCAATACCATTGAATATTGCACAGGCGACAAACGTGTACACGCATCATACGGACACTCTTCCATAGCCCGAGTGTCATCGCATCCTAGTTAGTTCCAGGTTCTCCCAGCTTATTTGGCGAAGGTGATCTTGGAACTAATATAACTAGGATGACAATCAGGATAACTCTTAATTCTACCCAATTTATCGGAATATCGATGTGGTATAACTGAATATAGAAAAGAGATATCTTATCAGCATGATTTATTTGAATTCACTATCTCCTCTTTCCAAATGACAAATGTTGCAAACATCTTTCTTCGCCAGGAAGCTACTTTAGAATAGCATAAGTACCATACTCCGTAGTGACCGTTGTCTCAAAAAATCGCTTGCTAGTTTTGGCTAGTTTTAGAAACTCCCCATTGAGTAGGCAAATGATGTCCAGGTTTGCATACTTTGTGTCACCTTTTCTAACCTACAAGTATCACTAATATGTATATCCCATCATTTACCTCCGAGGTACTATACAATTTTCTCTTTTAGTATGAAAATTAGCTTATGAATTGCTAGCCTGGAGTCCAGCCTTTTTTGGTCCGGTCCCAACGTTCGCTTACGAGTCCGCCGAAGCAGATAGCGACCGTTCGCCGAGTAATCTCCAAGCAGATATAACGGTTGCAAAGACCTATCCAACTGGCAAAAGGAGATCTGCTTACGTTCGGAGCGGACCAAATAAAGCTAACAGTAACAAGGCTGGACTCCAGGCTGATGAATATTAGTGCATTAGTGTTCCTCTCGAACGAAGTTACATATGTACCAGAGCCTGTTACAATCGTTGTGCAATAAACTTTGACTTGACTTAAGTAATGGGTATGAAGTTATATACAAATTTAGCACAATTAATGTAATAAAATGCAATCAGCTTAAGAATCATTAAAACTCATTCAACCTTCTTGAATTTTTCTACAACAGAAATACCCCTGTACACGGGGTATAACGTACGTCACGGGATGGCCAGACACATTCGGTGGTCGCAGAGATCTATCAGCCGAAACGCGCAGACACATTCAACGCGCCGCAGAAAAATCAGCCGTCCGCGCGGACCAATCAGCTGCAACGCGCAGACAAATTCGACACCGCGCGAACCAATCAGCCGCTCGCGCGGAAATTTCAGCCGTGGGACAGCGCCACCAGCTGTCTCACTACTGCCTCCAGAGAGCGCTTGAAGGCCCGCGCCAAGGTAGGTCCTCCACAATTTCCTTCTCTAGCGTCATATAGAGACATCGACTGGTCATCCAACTAGGCCTATCAGGTGACAGACTATCTTAGGGTCATCCGGAGCCAAAAATAATCGGCAGGTCTTCAATTTAAATCGAGATATAGGGAGAACAGTTGTAGAACAGTGACATCGCACATCAAAGTTATCAAGGTAAACAAACGCCAAACACCGCATTTTGGGCCATTAGAAGTAAAGACATCGCCAGAGTTGACTACATTTACTGAAATTGGGTGCCTAGAGCAACGTAACATTACTTTGGAACCGACATTATATGCCTACAATGGAAATATATGTGGAGAAATGATACCGGTATACATCGCCCCCCTCCCCCATTTTTCGGTACGAGCCACGTGCGTGTAGAGCGATGGTAACATATCTTATAACAGTTCCAAAAGCCATAAGAGTCAATGTTGTTTTTGTTTTATAGCTTTATTTTGGTAACATGCAGCTCAATGCTTAGAATTTATTATAGACATAGTTGTGGTAACTTAAATGAAGATGGATAGTCATTAATGTTTATCCAGACAATGGTATTTATTATTGGAATTTGCATTTCAGTCATGGAGTTCTCGTTTGATGGGTAGAACAGGTTGGTACAGTTGACCACAAATGTGACACAACCTGTTCTACCCAACAAACCAAGCCTTCAGGAGGCACCTACTCCAACTGACATCTCACACCGTGGAGACGGAACTGTGCTCGTGGAACCAGCACCTCCAACTGACATCTCACACCGTGGAGACGGAACTGTGCTCGTGGAACCAGCACCTCCAACTGACATCTCACACCGTGGAGACGGAGCTGTGCTCGTGGAACCAGCACCTCCAACTGACATCTCACACCGTGGAGACGGAGCTGTGCTCGTGGAACCAGCACCTCCAACTGACATCTCACACCGTGGAGACGGAACTGTGCTCGTGGAACCAGCACCTCCAACTGACATCTCACACCGTGGAGACGGAACTGTGCTCGTGGAACCAGCACCTCCAACTGACATCTCACACCGTGGAGACGGAGCTGTGCTCGTGGCACCAGCACCTCCAACTGACATCTCACACCGTGGAGACGGAACTGTGCTCGTGGAACCAGCACCTCCAACTGACATCTCACACCGTGGAGACGGAGCTGTGCTCGTGGAACCAGCACCTCCAACTGACATCTCACACCGTGGAGACGGAGCTGTGCTCGTGGCACCAGCACCTCCAACTGACATCTCACACCGTGGAGACGGAACTGTGCTCGTGGAACCAGCACCTCCAACTGACATCTCACACCGTGGGGATGGAGCTTGGTCTTCAAGTTCCAGCAATAGCGGATCCAGTACAAGTTCCAGTACCAGTGAAGGGTCAACATCTTCAGAAGAATCTAACGGGTACAATGACCTTCCTAGTGTGGCTGATGTCCCCAAACGCAAAGGACTACAGTGCAGTCTGTGCACCCACGGCAAGAGCTATGCAAACAGCAGCTCACTAGCCGAACACAAACGCCGATGCCATGGCACTGGTAAAGGACCATCCTATCAGTGTGGATTGTGCGATAGGGACTTTATCTACGCAAGGGATTTTCATGATCACGTAGCTAGTCACGAAGGGGAGAAAAGATTTGCCTGTTTAGTGTGTGGTAGACGATATGTGCACAAGTCAAGCTTGTATGCTCACAGGAGAATACATGACCCTGATGGTCATAAATGTCAACAGTGCCACAAGTTTTTCACATCAGATGCTAAATTGAAGGATCATCAGGCTGTCCACTCTGGGGCCACTCCACACCAGTGTACCATCTGCCGTAAGCTATTCAGGTACAGGCGAGGACTAACAACACATCTCAAACACGTCCATGCTGTAGGAAAGTCAGTCGAGTCCCCTAAGGAGTGCCCTGTGTGCCAAAAAGAATTTAAGTGCAGGCAGTATCTGAAGAAACACATGAGAGTTCACTCCGATAGGGATCATTTGTGCGACTTGTGCGGAAAATCTTTCAAGACAAAAGAAGTAATGCAACGTCACCGCAAAACCCATGACAATCCGAGAGTAAAGAACTATGTCTGTGACAAATGTGGACACAAGTTTCATAGACAGGAAGAACTTGATCATCACGCACCTGTCCACATGTAATCATGCACCTGTCCACATGTAATCATGCACCTGTCCACATGTAACCATGCACCTGTCCACATGTAATCTTCATGCACCTGTCCACATGTAATCATGCACCTGTCCACATGTAACCATGCACCTGTCCACATATAATCTTCATGCACCTGTCCACATGTAATCATGCACCTGTCCACATGTAACCATGCACCTGTCCACATGTAATCTTCATGCACCTGTCCACATGTAATCATGCACCTGTCTATATGTAGATAAGGTGTAATTCTGGCTTGCTTAGTTACGTTTGTTAGTTTTACAAGAAATACCTTGTGCGTTATGCACCTGACAAAATGTAGATAAGGTGTAATTCTGGCTTGCTTAGTTACGTTTGTTAGTTTTACAAGAAATACCTTGTGCGTTATGCACCTGACAAAATGTAGATAAGGTGTAATTCTGGCTTGCTTAGTTACGTTTGTTAGTTTTACAAGAAATACGTTGTGCGTTATGCACCTGACAATATGTAGATAAGGTGTAATTCTGGCTTGCTTAGTTACGTTTGTTAGTTTTACAAGAAGAAATACCTTGTGCGTTATGCACCTGACAATATGTAGATGAGGTAGTTATTCTGGTTAATTTGGTTATGCTTTGTACAGTGCCATATTTTCATCTCTAGCATTCAGGAAAGTGACAGCGCTGAGACTTTGTATTCAACTGGTTTTGACTTTGTTCATTTTTTTCGAGAGTCAAGTTACAGTGCCTTTTGATTGCAATATAACCATTTCTCAGGTGATCTATACAACAACATCAGGAAGATGGCATTGAAATTCAGCAAACATATTTGTATAACAAGAACATCGCATTACAATTCAACAAAAATATATTTTGTAAACAATCAGAAGATATTTTGTAATTAATAGCTATGAATCAAGCTACCGTGCAATATGATTACTGTATAGTCATCTTTGTCACATGATATATAACAAGAACAAGAACATCGCATTACAATTCAACAAAAATATATTTTGTAAACAATCAGAAGATATTTTGTAATTAATAGCTATGAATCAAGCTACCGTGCAATATGATTACTGTATAGTCATCTTTGTCATCTTTGTCACATGATATATAACAAGAGCAAGAACATCGCATTACAATTCAGCAAAATGATGCAAGGCTGAGATGGTCCATTCCTTAAATCTGTAAATATGACAACCTGACAAATATCATCTTCAATGTCTTCATCTAATATCATGTGCGATTTCAGATACTGTAAGTACAGAAGCGTTCGCGGTGGTTTTATGTTTGTACTTTTTGGCCGCATATGGCTGTATACCATAAAAGCGCTATGATTATTTCGAACTTAAAACCACCATTTCCTGCCTAACACAAAATTTAAAAAAAAACATGCGAACTTAAATGTATTATCACGGCAATTGATGAATACCCTCTTCAATAAATACCGATGAATATAGATTTCTACTGAAAATACCGAGTTAAATCAATATTCCAGTTGTACATTGTATGGTTTCCTTTGCCTTTCATATCAACGGAGATCCTGCAGTCCAGAAAAGGTGTCCTTGATGCTTGATACCTACAACTGATTATAAAAAATAATCCTATAAAAGTTAAAGTCCAATCCCAGCCCTTGTTGAAGGCAGCAATTTGCTTTCGTCAATGCGATGGTGCTGTCGAACCCCACGTGCCCCACGTGCTGGCTCATTTGGACCTGATATGTGCCCTGATTTTCGCTGGCTCTTTCTCCTTCTTATCAGGTCAAACACATGATTCCTGTGGAAATAGAGAATGCAAATGTGGTCAAATCATTCTGTCAGATTCCAACCATTTTTCAGTTTAAAAATGGTTGCATCATTCTGTCAGATTCTGGCCATTTTTCAGTGTAAAAAAAATTATACATATGTAGCACAAACTCTTACAACAGGACTATCAAAGGGCATGTGGCTTGACATCACAACAATAACAAATAAAAACCAGGCACCACACAAGCCACCATTGGGAACTAAATGCCTGAAGGCCCCCATATACACTCCATTCAGAAGCAAGTACAGACAAGATACTGACCCTTCAAAATAAACAATAACAGATAACAACCAGGCACCACACAATGCACCATGGGGAACAAAAATGCCTGAAGGCCCCCATATACACTCCATTTAGAAGCAAGTACAGACAAGATACTGACCATTCAAAATAGACTGAGGTGGAATGGGCATTTTTATGCATTTCTTCAAAGTCTGCCAGGCATCTAATCAGGTCTCTTGAAACATTTTACCTTCAATGTTGTGTTTTCTTCAGGGAGAAGTCATTACTTGCAAGTCAGAGCATTATTGACCTGATGTTGGCCAGTCTTACCTTGGTCTGATTTGAAGTATGTGCTTCTTGTCCAGGGACAGGCATGTGTCTTTCTTCATGGAGGAGCAGGCATGTCTGGGCTCAGCAGTCACCACTGGATACACAGATGACTTCTTTGTTCTCATGTCCCACTTCCTGGAAAAAAATGAGTATTGGGCATATTGAATCTGATTAATTGTAATAATCAAGTTCTTCATACTAATCATAGCCCAATGTTTAGCTGTATTTTTTTAATATGCTGAAGTGAAGGATGTATATTTCAAGACTTAAGGATTTCCTACAATTCGTTGACTACATACAAACCGGTATGATAGAAACTGTACTAATAGGTGCTGACATTGTATTCCTGAATTTATTTCATGAACAAAAAGTCATATATTGCATGAAATGCTGTCAATAGAGGAATCCCTGCAAGTCAACAAAAACATTGGGATGATGTACAGCAAGGGAAGTACAGTACTAATCTGTATAATAAAAATGAAAGCCACCGACCGATGTGGATTCAGCCTGGTTGCAAGCACCTCACAGGTAGCTCCAAAGTGACGTGTCAGTTCACCAGCTGTCAGTGTCCCTTGATGTCCCGTTTTGTCATCCCCTGTCATTTCGCTGAAGAATTGTTCACAAAGTAAGCTGGAGAATGCCCTTTGATTGTAGCTACCTTGTTGCACAAGTGGATACAGCAGCATGTGTGCATCAATGCTGGCAATAGTATCTTCCCATAGTTGCCATGGACACCCTAGACTTGATATGTATCTTCCTGGAGGTGGGAATCTGTGGAAGTTAACCCCCACCATCAAGTATGTCCTTAGTCTGAAACGCATCTTTACTCGGTCTGATGAAGAAATGCCAGAATCATCATGTGCCACAATCAAACCTTCCCTGATGTGTCTGACAAAGCATGCTTCCCTGTCAAATCCCATGTGTACCATCTTCTCTTCAACTTGCCTACTGAAGAATGTGCATGCAATAGGCACACTTTGTGCATCCAACATGTCCTCCACCATGCTAATGTTAAGGTTTGTTGTTCTGTCCTTGGCAACTTGGATCCAGGCATCCCTTTTGATTCTCTTCACATTTCCTCTGGCACAATGTGCTCGCCATCGGGTCAGAAGGTGGTCACCATCAATGCAGCTTACCTCAAGCTGGGATCT
Source organism: Branchiostoma lanceolatum (assembly GCF_035083965.1). Lineage (NCBI taxonomy): Eukaryota > Metazoa > Chordata > Leptocardii > Amphioxiformes > Branchiostomatidae > Branchiostoma > Branchiostoma lanceolatum. The sequence continues at coordinate 17,300,995 of NC_089736.1, forward strand.
TTCAGAACTGAATTCAGGCTTGTAGAACCATGCTGCAGGGTCATTTGTTCCTTCCACTTTTACATCATTGCTGATAGCACTTGTTTCTTCCCATTCTTTCTGCTTTACAGCATACTTATATTCTGATAAGGTTACATTAAGAGCTTGCTTGGGGTACTGATTTGACAGGAGTACTTTTTCACACAGGACTGACAATGGCATAGTTACTCTGGTCCTCCTCTTCTTCACTTCAACATGTGAGCCATCTGCTAGAATATCCGACAATGCATTTACTTTCCTGTATTTAGGCCAGCTCCGCATGATCGCTTCACATTCTTTTACATCTGATTTCAAACACTCCACTATACAGTTCAGGTCAACATTTCGGAATGAAGAGTCAAGTACTGCAGCAGATGTAAATTTCTCTTTGAAGTCTTCAAGATTCTGATTGTTCCATCGCTGATCAACATTAGCCTTTTCATCTTGTATCAGTTGTTCCAGGATTTCTCTGAATTCAGATTCACTTAGCTGATGATTTTGCTGATCAGCCATGTGTGTTTGTTCACAATCAAGCTCCTCTGTCTGCGGCTGGTCAGGCTCTGCATACACACTTCCATCAGTGTCCGTCTGCTCTATCTCTTCCTCATTGTTGGTGTCTGGCTGTTGGCTGTGCACATGGCCAACATTATCAGCATCAGCATCATTATTCTGTAATTCCCTTGAAATCTCATCCAATGCACTGAAGGCTGCGTCTCTGTTGCCTGCCGCATTATCTGAAGGGGATCCAGACTCCAGAGGTAATGTGTCTAACATGGGTAAGAGGGAGGTGTCATCATCAGTAGTGTCAGCCCTGACACTTGACTCCTGTGATGTGCTGGTATCTTGGGTCTTCCATCCCACAGCAGCTGTAGTGGGAAAGGGAAGGTTGTTCTGCATCCTTACTCTGATGACAGATTTTCCTGTTTGTCCATCTTTCTCTACCACCCATTCCAGGGCTGGAATGGTTTTCAAGTCTTCTACAATTGCCCTTTTCTTCTGACCACACACCTCCTTCCAGATGTCTTTCTGCAACTGTAGAAGAGTGAATGGATTGCCATTCTTGTCTCGTACAAGAAGCTGCCTCCACTGCCCATCAAATGACCGGCATGGAATGTGGATTCCAATGTCATGACACTTCTGGTGATTTTCCTCGACTATGCTTCTCATTACTTCTGAAGTCAGGCTATACCCCTTTAGGAAATAGTTTGTTGGGAAACCATGAGTTTGCTCCATTGACCATTCTCTGTCCAGATTCCCAACAATCTGCACAACCACTTCAGATGCCTTCTTTCTGTTCAACTGATAGTGTTCATTTATTAGCCTTTCCACCGACATTAGTAGAGTGGATAGTTCTTCAAGTGCCAGTGTGTTCACCCTGACAGAACCAGAGGTCACAGTGGATGATAGATGAGGTTCCCTTACTGCAGTTACTGATGGGAACTCACCAAGGAACTCAACTGTCTCTGCTTTCTCCTTCAGCATCTGCTTCAGTGACTTTGACTCGGGGGTCAGATGTGTGGGCTTTACTGGTTTACTTCCACCATACTGACTGACAGCTGCACTCCATATGTCTGCCCATAGTCCTGTATCAGCAGTGACCTTGAAGACATTTGTGCAGTCTGCTTTATATGATAAGTACAGTAGAACAGGGCACTGCAGTGCTGCCATTTCAGCATGTAGCTGACTTAAGTACCTGAATGGAATCTTGTCATGTACATCTGCTGTATATGGACATTTGATCTCAACAGCACTCACCGTACAGTTTCTTGAAGATCTAAGGCTCCTGTCAGGGGAAACAACTAGAAACGGTTTATTGTCCTGCTTCATGATGATACAACCTTCTTCATACACCTGCAGATTAGGTTCCAGTGCTGGAAGGACCTTTGAGGCCAATGTTGCAGCTGCATCTACTTCATGTTCAATGCCATGAGCCATTGCTCTCTCCTGTTCTTCTGAAAAGGAAGGAGGGTTGATGACTTTCTTGATTGCACGATCAAAGTACTCTTTTTGTGCCTTCAATGACTCCAAGCCAAGAGCCCTGTGCAGCTGGCTACCTGTCACTCTTGCTGACGATCTGATTGTGTGCCATTCTGGTGTTCCTTGTGGAATCTCTCTGGTATCAACCTTCGTCTGTATGTCGCCATCTTGCAGTGACTCAACTAGAGGCTCTCCATGTCTGTCATGTAGTTCTTCAATGTTCTGTAGACTGATGTAGTTGGTTTGCTCTGTCAGTCGTACCACAGTTCCAGGCATGAATGTGGTTCCAGCATTGTTTAAGATTGCCAACCAATGACATAGTTTCTCTCTGACAGTTGTCCACGTAAATGTGCACTCTTGCACTTGATTGAGCATTGTGTGTAATGCACTGATTACATAGATGTATTTCGACTTTCTCCAGTCACTGCCCCCTCTTGCTTTGAATGACTTTAATGCGAATTCCTTCTTTTTCTTCAGGTGCCTTAACTCAGCACTTTTCATGCTCAGCAGCTGAAACAAGCTGTATAGCTCATCAAACAATGCTCTCTTTGAGTGGTCGTCCAACTGGTCACTACTTGTAATACCTGATTGTGACTGAATTGTGCAAACCAGATCCATCAAAGACTGTACCTTTTGAATGTCCTCATTCAAAGCTGATTTCCTTTCCTTAAGAGATTTCTCTGGAAGCTGTTCATGGCCTAGCAGGTCGATATCACCACTGTTCTGAGTTAGTCCTGGGGCTATCTTCTTGCCATCAAAGGCTAAACAACAGGACTTCCCTTTGAGTGTTTCATTAGCCAAGACTACCATTTGCTCAATGAATCCTGGGCTGATAGTGTTGGGAAAGTTTCCGTATGGTTGGAAGTTGGACAGCATTGCAACACTTGGAACAGCAAAGTTGATCGTTGATGATTTTGTGTGGCAGAGTCCAATACTGGCCTCTCCTGACACCACCTGCCCTATTCCTCTGCTTCCACTCATGAGTCTCAGGAACCTACCGCCAAACAAACGCCATCCTAATTTCCAGAAACTTTTGGTGACAGGAGAATATCTCATTTCAGAGCTTGTGTCCAAGCCATACCACTGAACTACTTCGCACCAGAGGTGGAAGGAAATGTTGTCCAGCGGAAACTCACCCTCTTCAACTAGGCGACAGAAACGGAGCAGAATGTCTTGTTTACTCGAATCTTTTCCTTTTAGTTCCAGAATTACTTTTGGTAGTAAGTCTATCATCTCTTTCAAAGCCTCATCAACTAACGCTGTAGAGTCTGCATCCATACCGTCCCGAACATCTCCAGCAGATGTCTGTGTTTCCTTCTCTTTGGTTCTTGACACTTCATCGAACTCAAATAAGTCGACGCCCACGTCATCAGACTTCACTGGTGTCCCAAATCGTATTTTCTTTCGTACTCTGCTCTTTTGAGACACAGGAGTGATGGGACTCTGTATGCTCCGTTTTGCTATCCTGCGAGGGGTTGAATAGAGGCTCTTTCGACTTCTCTTCCTGCATGGTGAGTAGGGACTTTTTTCCGTGCTCTCAAGAACAGGAAATGCATCCTCTTCCTCTGTTACCCAGCCATCATCGCATGTTGCATCATTCGTATGTTGTGCGTTTGCTTTTTGTGCTCCTGATTTGTTTTTACACATTTTACGTGGGTATAGTGTTAGTCTAAGTCGACGAGGCATTTCTGAAAAAAGTCAAGGTAGATATATGTAAAATGAGAATATTTGCAGTGGCAAACCAGGGCATTACGAGTGTGCCATTATGAATACACGTATGAAGAACATCCTTGCAGAAATTGTAGCAAAACAATAAAAGTAACAAAGACTTCAGGACTTATGTTCACATTAAACCTCAGCTGGTAGGTACCCTATATATGTACGTTATTATCGGGAAAAGGCCGTAACTAATAGCTCTACACACAACAAGAGGGGGGAGGGGGGCGGCATAGCGATCTGACTTCTATCGCAATTTAGGCATATCCTGCATATAATGTCGGTTCCAAAGTAATGTTACGTTGCTCTAGGCACCCAATTTCAGTAAATATAGTCAACTCTGGCGATGTCTTTACTTCTAATGGCCCAAAATGCGGTGTTTGGCGTTTGTTTACCTTGATAACTTTGATGTGTGATGTCACTGTTCTACAACTGTTCTCCCTATATCTCGATTTAAATTGAAGACCTGCCGATTATTTTTGGCTCCGGATGACCCTAAGATAGTCTGTCACCTGATAGGCCTAGTTGGATGACCAGTCGATGTCTCTATATGACGCTAGAGAAGGAAATTGTGGAGGACCTACCTTGGCGCGGGCCTTCAAGCGCTCTCTGGAGGCAGTAGTGAGACAGCTGATGGCGCTGTCCCACGGCTGAAATTTCTGCGCGAGCGGCTGATTGGTTCGCGCGGTGTCGAATTTGTCTGCGCGTTGCAGCTGATTGGTCCGCGCGGACGGCTGATTTTTCTGCGGCGCGTTGAATGTGTCTGCGCGTTTCGGCTGATAGATCTCTGCGACCACCGAATGTGTCTGGCCATCCCGTGACGTACGTTATACCCCGTGCTGTAGTTACAAAGAAGCTGCTGGGGTTCTTCCCGAGTACAAGAGCTACCTTCCACCCAAAATCCATGTCCAAAACACGAGATATCAGAACCGAACGTAATGCTGCGGTACCACACACACGCACACGCGCGCGCGCGCACACACACACACACACACACACACACACACACACACACACACACACACACACACACACACACACACACACACACACACACACACACACACACACACACACACACACCAAGGAGGTTTTATATAAAACACACACATAGCCGTGACGACCCAGCGTGTTTTTGCTTGTTACTATCCTATAGACTAGCCCTTTCGCGGGGGCTAGTATAATGAATAACAAGCAAAAACGCCCTCCTATAGTCGCCACGGCTAACACACACACAAAATGACACACACAGTGACACACACACAGTGGCACAGACACACACACACACACACACACACACACACACACACACACACGCTCACACACACATTGACACATACAGAGAGACACACAAACACGCGCGCCAAGACATTAACTTTAGTGACCAAGTTAGTAAGGACGCTGGTCTTTTTTTCCATAATAACGTTACCAGGGGTGACAAAGAATACATACGAATTTTACGGAATACATACGAATTTTACGGAATACATACGAATTTTACGGAATACATACGATCCATTACTAGAAACATACAATCCGTACGGAATACATACGATCCATTACGCAGAAACATACGATCCGTACGGAATACATACGATCCATTACGCGGAATACATACGATCCTTACTAATTTGGAGAAATGTCCTGATCACGTGACATTGGCGGCAAATTCAATATGGCGGACTCGGGATAACCAGTTCTTCGTACGATATTTTGGCTTATAAGAGCTTAATAATGGCGTATCCCATCCGGATAAACTCTAAAAATCTCAAGCTGCACTAAATTAAGACTGATGTAGGCTTAGACCAACTAGGAGGACCAGACAAAGCTAGATTCGGTGCTAGCGCGATGGCCAGCAAATTAGTACGGATCGTATGTATTCCGCGTAATGGATCGTATGTATTCCGTACGGATCGTATGTTTCTGCGTAATGGATCGTATGTATTCCGTACGGATCGTATGTTTCTAGTAATAGATCGTATGTATTCCGTAAAATTCGTACGTATTCCGTAAAATTCGTATGTATTCTTTGGCACCCCTGGTTACATCCTATGATGATGAAGATGGTCCACTGTATTCTGCAGCCCAGGTAGTTGTAGTTACATCCTATCCCTACTTTTATAGAACGGGAAAGGTCTATATTGAGAATCTATTCGGTTTCATGTTCACATCCCAATGTCACATGGTCTATTCTGGTCGCTGATTGGCCTCTGGGTGAAGAGATTAGTATTTAACATCTTTTGATTGGTCAGAAAATTTAAAGTCTAGTGCGGCGCGGGAAATGTTGAATGAGGATTGGCCAGTCTTTGACGTCAGTGAATACTTAATAATTAGGCAGCGGCTTCCGGCAGGGAGAGAGAGAACCCTGCATTTTCTGTCGGTAAGAATCTTCATTTTTTTATTGTTTCAGGACGTGTGCCTGATGTGTGACGTGTTGGATGACCATTTTAATGCCCTCCCCAGCCGGCAGACCGCGTGAGTCGGTTGTTCAGGTCGGCAGGAATGGCGAGCATGCCCCATTGTTCCGGCCCCACAGCGTTTAGCGATGCAGCATACTAAATAGCGGCTCCGCTCAACCAAGTCTAGCAGTCCGCCCCAACCCCGGGATTCACAATCGGGGATTGTAGGAAGGGAATCCGAGTGAGGAAATTGTTGTAAACGTCTCATGTTTTCCGAGTTCACAGTAAACGTTGGTTTTGATAAGAATTTGGGCATTTATCGTTAGAACAATGGGTGTACATATGGGTGGGGAGGGTGAGTCTGAGCTGAGCCTGCGTCAGTCCTCTTTACGGCCACACAAAATGAATGCCTTGGTTCTCGGCAAGACCGCTGCTTTTTTCTCTGATTTCATTAAGAAAAGTCCACATGTACGATTTATTGTATGAATCACCCCAAAATGTATATACTCATGTAACTACTGGCACCATCAGTAGAAGCAAGGAGGTTTAACCTCCTTGGTAGAAGCAAAAACCATTTTCCTGCTCCAGTTTTCCCATCATCTAATGTTAAATATCAAATGAATGCATGTGCAATTTAAACGTTCCTTTAAATTCATTTTGCTTTTCACACTTCCCTTGTTACAGGGTGGTCATAGGTTTATGATAACGTTAGTGTAATTAGACCATTGGGTTTTTGAAATTTTGAACAAAATAGGTTTAACCATTGTCCAAAAAACAGTTAGGCTCTCTTAACATATTTACGCTTTTCCCGTCAACGGGACTGGGGACAGCGGGACTGGCGACAGCGGGAACCTTGTGTAAAGACAATTCCCGTCGACGTAGTCCCGCTGTCGACAAATTTTCTCCCATCAACTACGAAGCCGTCGCCCGTCAGCACAGCGGGAGTCCCCGTCAACTTCAAACTTCAACGTCTGAAGAGCTCGCGTCAGCGGGAGTCGGGGTTTCGGCGATTAGCATAAAACACGCGCTGATTAGCATACTGCAAGTCTACTTAGATCGTGGCGACCTTTGTGCCGCGAATTGATTTCCCCGCGGATATGTTTATCGTACTTGTGCCCCCCTCCCCACATTTACGAGTGATGAGCAGGGAACATCGACACATAAACAAGGCTTTGCATTGTAGTTACGGGCGGCAAGACGCCGTCTACTGTTGTACAATCATACAATTTCGTTTCTTGCTATTGTTATGCTTGCGCACAATCGATATCAGTGTCTTTGACATACGTTGATCTCATTAAAAACCTGTTTTTCAAGACTCAATCAAAGAAAGCCAACAAAAACTTACCAAGTCCTTGAAAATATGTTAAGAAAAACAAGACTTTCGCTAGACCATTTGAGCCCATACGTTGTAATTTGCCGTGATTTGCCGACATTAGTGAACGTATTCGGCGAAGTGTCTATTCCTTTATTTTATCCCGTGAAAATTTTGCGTAGGTAGCGTAGATGAATTGTATTTTACGCCGTAATTTCACAGGTTCAACCACTTCAAAATAGTGACGGCATTTTTGATGCTCATGTATGTTTACCGCTTGTATGTTGTAAGCGCTGATTGGCTCGCGTCAGAAAACATGTGCTATGATTGGTTGACTGCAAGCTTTCATGTGATCACACATGGCGGGAATCCCCCCAACAAATTAAAATGGCGGGGTGAAGGGCTGGATGCTGTACGTGGAGCGATCCCGAAATGGGTTGCCTGATCAGTATATGGTCGGAGAACGATATCCAGAAGAAGCTGGAGTCATCCAGGAACAAGATGGCCTACGTAAAAATACAACAGCGGTTGCGAGAGGCCGAGCAAGTAAAAGGAAAGTTTGCGACCTGCCCGATACTTTCAACAAGGTCGCGAAATGCAAGCACCGCGGGTGTTTGTCAGATTTCCGGGCAGTGTGTCTAGAGACGTCGCGACAGCGGCCTCCCGACAGCGGGAAATTTCGACGCTGACGCGAAAAACGTAATGCCATGTTACTCAAGCTTAACGTTAAATTAGGTTTCTCGATATCAATGGTGTATATTGATGAAAATGATTCAAACCTGTTCAGGGTGACCACTTCATCAGGGTCTGAGCAAAAACAGTCTCTATAGTATAGACAGGTGGTCTCCCATAGACCAGCGAAGAGAGAATATCCCTCAAGTTTCAAGGCTTTCTTAATGTGAGAATCTCTGTTTCCAGTTTTTTGACAATTGAACTTTGGTTTTCAACTTTTGCTCCCTGTGACTAGTGGGAAACAAAACTGCTTGGCCCAAGAATGTCCTACCTGCTATTGAAAAAAATTACCAATAAGCTACTCGGCTGCACTCGTGATGAAAAAAATAAAACAGTTCGAACCATTTCGGCAAAATAGATTGAATTATTGGTAACATCCATTACCATGATACCGCCACTAATCATAATACCACCAAATCTAAAAAGCGATGAATTTTAAGAGATCTACTTGTGCAGCAACAGTGATTTCCGAGGTATGCACACTTCAGACATCAAGGTGCTTAATACACTCTAAGAAAGGCCTCAACAACGAGGCATTCGAAGACAACGAGGTCAAATGTTTTCGATCCCTTATCATGACAGGCGTGGTCGTTTTAGGCCAAACTATGCTGGTCATAGTCGTGTTAGTGGTCATCTTCAATGTTTGTGTCTGTTGAAAAATTTCAAGGGACCCCAAAAAAAGCAGTCCCCTCAAGCAGGTTAACTTGCCTTACCTGATTTGACTGCATTGTACCTCGATCGCTGTGTTTAACCTGTCTACCAACTTATTACCTACTGGTTTGATGACATTGCAAAACTACAGTCACCCTGTACAGTATACTTGTCTAGTACAGTAGTGGTTTTGGTTTAAGTAGGTAAAACAGGCAAAGTGCAATATTTTCTATCAGGTTTCATGAAAGAAGCAATTATCATGTGACCTAGGTACTGGTTAACAGATTTTACTGAACAAGATTTTACCCGAGTTTGCTGATTTTGACTTTGAGCCAATGGTAGGACATCACTGCATGGTCATCCTGTAGCCAAGGATCATGGGAAGTATGGAAAAGGAGAATTGATTGAAATGATCACCAGCCTGGTGATGTTGATTTTGTGACTTCTGTGGTAACGTTGGGTAACATAAATTCGGGATTTTTCCGATAATGGTTGACTGAAATCAATCTAGCAGAACAATAAACCATCCTTTTTTTCTATAATTGTGTTTAGCAGGCAGGAGATGTGACATTTGTCTTATAAACCAGCGAACAACCGTGCAGTGTGAGTCTCCCACGAAGCCCCCAGACTCTGTCAATAAGGGACGGAGAGTCTTTGACGTCGCCAACTTCTAATGCATGGTTATCGAAGCTTTTCAGGCAGTGTTCTGAATGTGTTAGCCTGTCAAGTTTGCATTTCTAGTGGTATTACTGATGTTGCATCTAGCACATATCCCTAAATACCCCGTTTTCGAAAAATCCCGAATTTAAGTACCCCACGAATTTATGTTACCCAACGTTAGTATCCTGGTCCATCACAGGATTCCTGTTTCTTTTGCCAAGAAGGAAATATTTTCAGTTTCAGGAGCATTGTCAGTGTCTGCGTGTGTTTGTCAGTTTGTCTGTCTGTCAACTTGACAATGCCTGGATGGACAATGTTTGTTTTCGTTCTATTCATATTGTACCTGCTACATGCATTTCCTGCAAAAGTCAAGCTACAGTTGAAACAATAAGACCAGTTTCAAACACACAAGCAATTCAACGTACGTACTATTGTTTTATATCGTTTAATAATGTAGTTAACGTCTTCTATTCATTCACTTGCAAACAAATTTTCAGCTAATTGATGACTCAGATGAGTTAGGTGAGCTAAAACAAGTACAGTAGAAGCAAGCCACTTAATTGCACCTCGAATTAACGCACATTCCATTTAACTGCACCGAATCCCAAACCGGTTCCCATTCACTGCATTGTTAGTGACTCTGCATATCTGCACGCATTGTCACCAATGCCGGATAACTGCACCAAAATTTTTCAAAAATCCTCAACAAGTTACCGGTAACTAAAAAGGTGCACTAAAAATCAGCAAACGTGGTACAAATGAGCCGATAACTGCCAGTGTAGAGGCACAATACCGCCAACATGTCTAAAATTGTTTTGACTAACAAAGTAAGGTGGTCTCCATTGACAATCACACTGATAGCGATCGTATGGGAGGTCCCCAGCAGATCACGGGTGTGTCCTCGGCATAAAGAGACGCATGCCTGCCAAAGGCGGCATTGCGCTTTGGCAGACAGCATGCTGTACTCAAACAAAAATTGGTCCTACCTGTACACTGTCTTATGGGGTGTTGTTGGTGGTTTTAGGTTTGTGGAAGCGCTATATTCACATACTGCTGCAATAATAAAAGTCTGACGTCTTTAGGTACATCTAGTCGCAGTTCTCAGATCTAGTCTGAAACCGCACAGCGACTCGGCAAGGGCTACAGACGCGTGGACGGACATAGCAGTCCCTTTTGATGGTGCGGTGCTGACGTGATCATCTGTCACAATTCTTTTATGGCAAAGCTGAATCCACGTCCTAGAAACTTCCTACCTTCATCCGAAGGATGTATACATGGGTTCGGCTCTGCTATAAGGAGAATGGTCTGTCACTGATCTAAGTCATCTAACCATATCTACCCACGGCACTGGTAGTACAGTACATTGTACAGTAATTCACTACCATGATCGATGTACACAGTCTAATCTGTCCAAACATGACAGGGGCCTGTCTGGTGCGTACTGATTTCACTCACTGTGTCCTGAGATGTCTTTCCTGAGAATTTTTAATTTACTGTTTTAATACATGAACGTGGCCAAAACAAGAGGTGGAATGTACGGTCTTACCGCACTGTACCTGTATAACGAAACTTTCTAACATCTAAATGCGTGCTAACAAGTTCATACAGCACACCGAGGTTTATAAACTATTCACCTCCTGTATGATACAGTGTACTACCGGTCCAGCTGGGCAATTTTGCATTATTGCACCAGCCGGATAATTGCACCAAATACGCTGACAAATGGGATGTGCAGTTAAGCGGATTCTACTGTAAAAGGGAATTTCTTGCACTTGTGCATGTGATGTTGACATACACATGTAGATTTGACCATTAAAGTGTACGTGCTGTACATTCATGTTTTGCTTTCAAATCTACCGCAAAAGATTTGTTGTTTGACGGGATGCTAGTGACACTATTTTGATTCCTTTGTTTGGATTTTACTGCCCAGGACTTTCTCCAGCTTTACATTTTCCCCTGTCTCTCAGTTCAAAACCTCCTTGGTTCAAGCATTTAGCCAGGAAGGCATCTTGGCCGCCCTACACAGAAAAAAGACAAAGAAATTAAACTCAGTTTGACTGTTCCATGTAGAACACAGGTCGCAGGAATATAGGGGGTCCCAGGGATATTCTGTCAAGAATTGTTGAACTTGTTACCCTTGGAAAATGATATTTCCAAGTTTTAGAGGCATACGAGTCGTCCCTGGCCTCTGTTGATGACAAATCACTGTTAACGACATCATAAAAAATGTAGGATGGAATGGGTGAAATTTTTGTCTGTCCACCCAAAGACAAAAGTCAGACACTGCACTGAGCCTAGTGTAGTCTAGACATTGATTAGCCTTTCTGATTTTTAATTGATTCTGTACTGCATGTAACTTTGATTCTGTATCATGTTTCATGAATGTCTCTTTCAATTTGATTGACAGCTATCATCAGGTCCTGCCAACATTGTGGTCGACAACGCTCATTTTGAACCCAGTATGTCTAAACGGAAACTGACTGACCCCGACGGGCCAGGGGTGTCTGACTTGGATGAGTCTGACTCGCAGGATGGGCTAGAGCAGGACCACAGCAGCTCATCCACACCAACATCCTCCTCTGAGGATGAAGAAGATGAGAATTGTGCAGAAGGGGAGATGTACCTGGCACACCCTCTCACACCTCCTGACCCTACTATTGTTCCAGGTCAGTGGACACATCTTCTCATGCATTATGATAGTGTAATGATGTGTAAACGCATTTAAGTTTGTGGTTGTTTTATGTTCATGGTTTTCACGCTGACCTCTTCGCTGCAAACTCAAACACCACCAAAAAAATGTTAGCTCTGTCTTCTGCCCAACTTCCCCCTTGTCCAAGCCCTACATGTACGTACCACACATTGTACAGTGTTATGATGTCCTGGAGTCACCTGTTACGATGGAGATGAACAAATACTAACACCATTAGTGAGTTGTCACGCCTCCGTATTCACGATCCATTTCCAAAAATCAAAACATTTCAACTTACCACAGAAGGCTAAGATTGTTTTGTGGGCCTGGCTACTGGTCACGGAAAGTCAATTTGTTACCAGATACTACCGTCTCTTGCCAAGGAGACGACGAGGATTAGTGGTTATTTCTTCACCGACAAGCTCAGTTGCAGACCATCAGAGCCGCTGTCAAGGGAAAGCTTGTTTTGTGTAGTTTTTTGGGACTAGCGACCTAGCTGGCCATGGCAAATCGATTTGTTTTCATTCTTAAACAAGTTTTAACTGTAATTTCCAACACAAGAAATTGGACTTACCCAAATCTTCGACCGTATGACATCGGTCTTTGTCAAGGAGTGATCAATCCACCGCTGGGATGACGTCACGTTATGCAGATAGCACACGTGACTCTGTGAGTAGTGGATCATAAGTAGCGGAAAGTCTGTGGCGCCCGCCGTCTCTGTTGAGGGATGGTCGTAGGGCCCTGATGTAAATGGCTTCCTAGATGCCTCTTGCAACGAAGTTCGGCTCAGTGTCCAGGATTTTAACTTTATCCAGTGAGACTGAATGTCCAGGGGACTCTATGTGTATGTGCTGTGAGACTTCCGAGGTGATAGTGCTTGGGCGTTTGTGCTCATTGAACCACAGACTTTCCGCTACTTACGATCCACTACTCACGGAGTCATGTGTGCTATCTGCATAACGTGAGGTGGATTGATCACTCCTTGACAAAGACCGATGTCTTTGGGTAAGTCCAATTTCTTGTGTTGGAAATTACAGTTAAAACTTGTTAAAGAATGATTTCTACCCACACATTCAATTTGGCTAATTTCGCAAAGGAGCTGAAGATGATGTTGCATATTACAGCCTAAGACATGTGTATTTGTTTTCTAAACTCGTCTATTAAAGTGGCGAGCTCACATGGCCCCCTCCCCATTTCTGCCGGTTCCAGACTAGATATAAAAATCCGACAAAACTGTCCGACTGTCTTCAATAAAATAAATGCCCACATTGATTTAAGAGATAGTTAGTCTAGCCTCCATTTCTGACCCCGACTGGTGTGTTATTCATCTTTTGTTTCAGCTGGAAACTAACCAGGCGTCAGTGTGGTGCCCATTCAGTCAATTGTTCGTCGCGTAATTATCCTTGCGTGAACATGTTAATAGCCTCTCTGAATGGCTGTCTTAATCACCTTCCCTTTGCTCAGCCCGACTGGAAGCAGACTGGATAGAAAGGCGGTCGTCCCTCGGCGACATAGCTCCCTCGGCAGCATAACTCCCTTGCCGGCATTAGAGAACCTTGCCCCTAAGAAATCGCGTCACCCCCCCCAAATATATAAGCCGCCATTCTAGGAAGTTTGCAAAGGAGGCTAGACAGGGCCCTTAATATGCAACAGGCAGTTTGCAATTCTTGTGATGAGCAAAAAATGAGATGATAGTCTTCAGCAGTACTATGTCATAAACTGGAATTCACATCCTTCAAAATACACTGAGAGTTATTGATCTATGTAAATTATAGTTATAAAAGTATTACATATTTGTAGAAACTTGAAAACAATTTTACATGAAAAAAGTACTTGCAGCCCTGTATAGCTTTAGTCTAATTGTCTTTTATGGAGGGTCCAATCCAGTCTGAATCTTTGTAATATGAAAGAAGTAAGATAAAATGTAAAACAGAAACCAAGGGCCATGGCTTTCAATCAAGCCAAGAAAGAAAAGAAAAGAATATGGCTGCTTATTTCTTTTTTAGAATAAAGATTATTACATGTACAGTGTGTATATGCATATTCCTATAGTACTGTGTATTCATTTCATAACAGATTCAGTTTTTGGATATTGCGGTACTCTTCACTTCTATAATTGAGTAAATGTTGTTTCTTCTTGACGCTTCAGCACCAATATTGAAGAAAGGTAAGAAGGCGAAGGGAGGGAGGATTGCCTTTGATGGAGTGACAGTGTTCTACTTCAAACGTACTCAAGGCTTCACCTCTGTTCCCAGTCAAGGTGGATCTACACTTGGTAAGTTGTCTGATGATTCCAGCTATTGAAATGATATATCTCTCATAAGTAGTGAACAAAACATCTCAAGAAGTCATTGATCATTGATGTTTGCTACATGTATGTTGGACTAGACTCTGAGTCCACTAACTTTTGCCCAAATTGCACAGTGTGCATGCAAAGTGGATGGATTCCGTCTGGATCGGTTTGTTTCAGGGTTTTGATGTCACACATACGGGTACAGCGGACCTAAGCAGGTGATAAACCGCTGCAATTATACCCACAGCATGTCACAAACGTTTACTGAATTACAAAAATAAGTTTTGGAGCGAGTGTGTACATTCGCGAAAATCATGTAACTGCCATAAACATGTGGCCGCTGCACAGCATTCTAAGCAAAAGGTGAATTAAGATTTTGTTTGTAAAACCATTGAAGAAATCCTTTATGTTAAACAATCAAAATATCAACAGTCCTGAGATATGTATAACCAATAAACAAACACATATTGGTACTGAAAATGTTACTATCTTGGTGGAGTTAATAAACTACTGTAACAGGTTACAGGATGTAACATCTACTAAAATAATTCCGCAAGGGTACATAATTCCGCCACCCTGAAAAGATACGTCCAAACCGAGATCTCCAGCCCAACCCCCCCTGTATAATTCACTCCGGTATATCTAAACTGTGCATACCAGGGGGAACTGCACTAGAGACATCTCAAACACACTGTTTTTCAAAGTGGCGGATTTATGTAACCCGGCGGATTAATGTTAAAGGCAACCTAAGCAATATTAGGGCGCTGAAAGTCATATATTCAAAATCAATTTTTTCCTGATTTCTATCCATAGTAAGTTTAGGTAACACTAAACCATCACATATCGACCATCATGGAGCAAAAATGTGATGTCGTTGTGTGGTGGGAACTCATTGAAAATCTGAGCACTTGGAGGCCAGCCATCATTTCAAATCTTCCGAACATGCACGATTCTGACCGATAAGTCCCGAACGCATCCGAAGAAATAATCACGTGGTCATGGCTCATTGTCCTCGGGCATTGTGACGTCACGCGGCCGGATGTTACCGAAAATTGTCGACAGAAAACGGTTAAGGCTGGATTCTGGGCTGATTTTTTGGGGGACCCAATAAATACAATACTCCTTTTGTGGCTTGCTTCTGTGCTATTTTTAAATGCCCAAAGTCTGAAATAATGATGCAGATGTGCTAAAATGGGGAAGCAAATGTCAATTTCAACCTCACAAAACAGAATTGTTTTCCCCAGAATATTTCAAGTTCTACCCCCTGAAATCGCTTAGGGCACCTTTAATGAAGGTTATGTGATTTATTGTACATGTGTAGTAGTAAAAGGCATCCTTCTGTCTGGTGAGCCCATGGTTGTGCTCTGGAAGAGCTCTAGGCTTTGTGTAACATTGGGAGTGGGTTTGTATCCCAATCCTGGCATGGTGATCCCTGCCATAGTTGGTGAATGTGTACCTGTAGGTTGAAGCTTTAAGTGTTCTGGGCTTCTTGCCTCTGTTTCTGTCACCATCTCATTGCCTCCGCTGAGTGTCCAGTATTCATGTGTACTCATGCACGGCCAAATATATAGAAATCAAACTGTCAGGTTCTGTCCTCAGGTATGTCAGCCCACCATTGCCATATGCAGAAGTTCAGTCTGAAGGGATATGAGGAGGAACAGGACCGTATCCACCAGGCCATCATCCGTCGTCATAAGCATCAGCAGCAGATGGTGAAGCAGATGGCCACTGATAGTTCTGAGTCACAGGTACCAACCCCACAGTTTTACAGTACTGAATCTTCTTCAAAACATTTATATTAGTTTGGATAAATGTTTCTTATACAGTATATGCCAATTATTTGTATACCTTTTTTCTGTATATTTCGTCTATCTGTATAGAATTCCAAAACACAAAACCATTTACCATTCACTCAATTGTAAAAACAATGCATATCTGTATAGCCCATAATCGTAAAGTTTGTATTGTATAGAATCATGTCCAATTATATCGTAAAATGACTCAAAACTAAAGGCTGGCTACACCACAATTTCGGATTTGCATTGTAGTTTTGGGAGTGGAGACGCCGTCTACGGTTTGGCAATGACACTCTTTGGTTTCTTGCTATTCTTTTTTTCCTACATGTACGTAATACTATGCTCATACTCGTGCAGTCATACTGCGAGCCAAAGATTAGGTCTTTGGGTCAACCTTCCAAGAGCAAATTGAACGAAATCGCGTCACAGCTTTTGACAAAATGGCTGCAGCCGGTGTGCTCACCGCATCCAAACGTAAAAGAGGGAGTTCACAATCACATTGTAAGTTGATAGACTCTATGATATTTCTCTAAATAAAATCGAAGGATTACAATAAGTTGTGTGTGATTTTAGTGAATTGTATTGGTTTCTGGGAAATATATCAACTTTTCATGTATCAATGTGTTTGCTTTGTGCTTTGTTACGTTGTGATGCTATCACCCTTCAGGCGTTTCATGTTTGGCGCGAACCTTTGGCTGAGTTCGTCCCAGTTCAAGATATTAACCGCTTGTAAAATCCTTAGAGCCGCGAATATCCATATAACTGTGATTAAAAAAAGTACAATGAGGGCAACAACACAATATTTAGAGACGCCCCTTGTTCGAGTGAATCTTCTATTCCCTGTGGCCGTAGGACTGTTGGCACTTTTGAAGATCTCCTTAGTGATTACGGGGGCATGTCGCACAGAAGCTCGGATCTCCCAACAATTTCATGGGTACCGGGTGTGAGTTTGATGTTTTTGGGCTTGCAGCGCTCCGCCCCTGGCCCTGGACTGCATAACAGAGAACCCCGGGAGTACATCGTAGGCTTCTTTCTTACTAATAGAGCGGTTGTTCTAAGATTCTACTTCCACTGGTGACAGAAATTAGCCTCCCTTCAAAATTTTGTTTGGGCTGAGGCTGGGCTGAGTGAGTCTTTTCCAAAAAAAAGGCGTCCAAAGATGCAAGGACGCATGCCTGGCGGGAACGCTGGTTCCTTAGCATATTGTTAAAAATTGCACTGTTTGCTGTATCAGGGAGACGAGTCGGAGTCGGACCCAGACGACCCTGATGACTACTACTTCCTGCAGCCTGTTGCCACCAAGAGGAGACGACTCATGCTCCGATCAGCAGGTACCTATACTCACCCTCACACAGGGTCACAGGTCACCACACCATGCTGGGATATGTATACAGGCAGAAATTAACTTGTATAGTAGTAGTAGTAGTAGTATACAGGTAGAAATTAACTTGATCACCTGGCGGTAGGAATCAAGAGCTGGAAATATGATTTATAAGGTTCGAAGTGTAAGTTAGTAATGTCCAATAACATCAGGAGGATGCAGATTTTGTAAAACGTTATGGTTGAATGTAATCAAGAACTTTTGTATCTTAGTGTCATTGGCGTCGTAGGCATTTTAATGCAATAGGTGAAATGATGATGTCTTCACCGCCAAATCAATCAATCAACATTCATTGGGTTTTGTCATTGGGCCTTTTACTTAAATTGAACTGTGAACTGTAAATTTCACAGTTGTACAATTTGTGTTATTAGAATGTAGTTAAATTGCACAATGTTGAGTTTGTATGGGTCCCTCGTGATTGTCCCAAAACAAATTTTAGAATGCTCAAGTTTTTAATCCATTTTTCTGCAGGAGTTAAGCGAATTGACAGTAATGAGAAAAGGGAGCTTCGTCAGATCCGCATGTCGCGGGAGATGTGTGGGTGCAACTGCCAGGTGTACTGTGACCCGGAGACGTGTGCCTGCAGTATTGCAGACATCAAATGCCAGGTTGGTAGCTAAGCTAAGGCCACACCAACTTAATCTTATGGATGACATCCGCGCGCGCATTGATTTTCGCCTGTTGTCAAAAAAAAAAAAAAAAATCACCTCCTCCAAGGCTACACGGAACTCCGGAACTTTCTGACTTAGATTGCTGCAAAAGGCTAGCATTGTGCCGGCTTATCGGAAAACTGGGGCGTATTTGTGGATTGGTATGCCATCGATGTTGGCTAGGGGGATTTTGCGTTTGCACAGTTGTACGAGAGGATCGCGGCGGCCAGCGAGTATCGCCAATTTCAAAGACGACCTATCCAGAGTGGCTCTCACACGTTTCTTTTGCAATAATGAGAGACATGGGAGAGGAATTGAGGGATTGGCAGAGGTCTCACAGTGAGATTTGTGAGCGTAAACCATGGAATGCTTAATATGGAGTTCAATGCCATGTATGTTGAAACTGCCCTTATGGGTGTATATGAGTATTCTCATCACAGTCATATATTATCCACAGTCCTTGGAGCCAAATACCTTCTTATAGTATCCTTCTTTGGTCGTTCTTGTCAATATATAAAAAATCAATCACTTGCGCTGAGTCTTCTATGATGAACAAGACAACCTACATGTACCTCCTACAAATAAACTGTGTTCTGTGGTTCAATTCGCAATACCAGCTTTGTACTAGTAGTCCTGTGGTTTAGCAGCATTTTTTTTTGCTGGATTTTCTTTTTTTTGCCCGCGCGCATTAGTTTTGGGGTCTCCAGAGGATGTCATCCATAAAATAAGTTGGTGTGGTTTAAAGGTGTATGTAAAAGCTTCTCAGTTTTTGTTGATGTTTTCATTACTGCTGTTCCCCCCTGTGCCCCTCAGACTTCTGACAGTGAATGTTTTCCATGCATGTTTCCTTGTGTGGAACAGGTAGATAGATTGTCCTTTCCATGCGGCTGCACCAAGGATGGCTGTGGAAACTTGGCGGGGAGGATTGAGTTCAACCCCGTGCGTGTGCGGACCCACTTCATCCACACCATCATGCGTCTGGAGCTGGAGAAGAAACAGAACGGACTGCACCCAACAGGAACTGGCAGTATGGAGAAGGTGAAGATGGTTGTGGTCAGAGCTAATGCTGACAATGGGGCTATAGTTGACCTGAATGGTCACTCTGCCCATGATAGGCTAGAGAAACCCCCCTCAGATGGGGGCCTGCTGGTGTCACCGGTTGTACATGGACACTTAGAAGTTGCCTACCAAGTTCCCCAGGCTAGTTTCCCAAGCCCTGGAAGTTCTTCCTCCAGCGGAAACCTTTATAGTCGTGTTCTAAACCCTCACTGTAATGGCACTAACATGTTGCCCAGTGGTCTTCACTATAACGATTCTGATGAAGAAAATTCTATTCAACAAAAAGGTGCCATGTCAGCCGTTTACCAGTATAAGAGCCCAGATGCCTCTGACTCAGACAGTAGCGACAGCGATAGTTACGTGTATGAAGATCGTTCCAACTACAAATTGTCATCACCATTAGAGAATTGTTGTGTGGAAGAGCACTCAGCTCAGGAAACCCTTACGACTCCAAAGAATTCTTGCATTCCTGACCTGTGTGAAGTAGGGTCTATTGAGGACAGAGTTGAAAAGAGTTACACCAACCTGACTGATGCCAAGCCTGCTGGGAGGCTGGAGCCGCTGGGAGCTGGGATGGACTCAGATGGGCAGATTGATGTAGTGGAAACTGTCAGTCTCATGGCAGATGAGAACTCCAATCAAGAGAACATTGTGCCAATGCCACTGGAATCCAACCAGAATCTGTGCATTCCACTAACTGACAATTCAACCACTACATGTGAGCTGGAAAAGTTGGGAATGGTGGAATTTGAGGAAGCTGAAGAGAAGATCGGAACTCTGAGTGAGGAGAACCAAACATTCAGTGATGCAATCAAGGCATCGATTGTGGAGACAGTCTCTGTGTAAAGTTACTAGAGTGATCTGAGTCAATACTCAACTGCATTTTTAATGAACAGTATTAGTGTAATATTATAGACTATCTAAATGTAGATGTACAACATTGTACAACATTCTTCTCTGTGAGACATACTTGTGGCTATTCTGTATGAATTGTTGGTCTAGTCCAAGCTACTTTTTAAATGTTAGAAGAAAAGGTCAAAAAGTTGTGCCATTTTATAATTACAATTTTTTGTCTAAAAGTTGCACATTCTTTCCCTGGCACCTTACCATTTTTAACCTTAGGCTAGAGATTTAAACATATTTATAAGATGGTAGATGATTGTTGTCATGAAACTGTTGATCATGTACTTGTACAAGTTTTTACAAGTCTAAAAAGAAGGAGATAGAGCTAACTTTATGCCCAATGCACAGTACTTATATACTGTTAAGTAATGTGCCCTTGTGAACAAATGGACACTAAAATGGACACAGATTGGGAAGCAAACTCAAATATTATGAGTGTAAAGATATATGACAAGAAACACAATAAGTTTAACTTTACACAAAATAAATCAAAGAACTGGAGAAGGTCTCTAACAGTCAGATAATGTTTCTGTCCTGTTGGCTTTTCATTTTACTTGAGTTTCTTGTTACTAAAACAGGTTGGCTAAACGTTAACAAATGAATTTTCTACATTCATTTAAAGAGGTAGATACATTATACTGTTCTTAAAATGCTCTTGAATTCCTTCAGGGGGATAGGTAGTGTCAGCCTATTGTGATGCTGAAGTGTATTTAAAATTTCAGTTAAAAAGGTGCTTATTTGATTCATCATGTTGCAATTCCAGAATGGAATATTCCCTAAACATGTGATGTTATGAAAGTATCAAATTAAGTTAGGCCATGATCACAACAATCATTAATGTCCAGCAGCTTTGTGGAAGACACACGACAGAATAGCATCTTATTGAAATGACCACATTAAACCACATTATTGATGTGTCACAGAGATGAAAACGGTCATGAGACTATAATGAATCAGATATGACAACAGTAAAGCTGAGTTACCTTCATCCAGCATGTGTCCGTACCACTTGTATTTGGAGAGATGGCTGGATGTTAGGGGGAATAGAAAAATCATTCTTGGCCCGTAGGTTACACTTCAGACGTTCCAAATTTTTTTAAAATTCTTTAGAATAGAAGGCTTGATGAATCATGTACGCCAAAAAGATTGTTTCTACTTAATCAAACATCATTAGAAAAAATTGGTGCTCTTGTCTTTACCATTGGTAGAGTGTATTGTACATCTGACAGATAAAGATATTGGACTGCAAAAGTTGGGAAACTAATCTTGTGCAGAATTTTCAAGCTTTCTTCACTGTGCCAAAGGTCTTATGGTCCTTGTTGCTATCTTCCAGAAAAAGAGGCTGAGAAGGATGAGTTTAGATGTTGTGGTTGAAATATGCTGTATGTATTCTGAGCTTCTACATAGCCCAAGTTTCATTGGAATTGTTGTAGTAATGAGACATTGTGCTGGACAGTTGGAGATTGGCTCTTTTGATCATGAACCCTGCTGTGACAAGCTTACCAGATTATTTGCCATACAGACATGTAATAAATTTTGCAGTATTGTGCAGTACCACATTATGTAAGTGTGATATTGTACCAAAATGTTCTAACATTGACAATAAATTGTGTGAATGAACTGAACGCTATGCTGCCCCGATGGCTGACTAAGCTATGGGAGAGACAGACAGACATGTAGTTACATTATAGGAGAATAACTCTCTTTTTTTTCAACCTTCAAGTTTAACGTTAGACATGTACAGTTATACTTGAACTTCTCATGAAGTGCTTCCTTTTGTAATAACAAAGGTGATCCTTGGACATAAGTTAAAAGTTAAGTTAAAATCCTCCCACACCATAATTGATGTATAGGGCGGTGCCCATCTCCGTTTCATAGCCCTGGGGCCATACTGTGGTGCAATCCTTGGACATAAATGGTCAGGATATGTTCAACTTTCAGATTGGTTTCAAGGCATGTTTATTGTTTAAAGTACAATGAACATCTCTACAGTCATGTGTGAAGTAGGCATGGAACAGTAACAGTAGGGACTTAACATAAACATGAAAAATTGAGGCTCTTGATCCTCATTTCATTGTCTATCATTGATCTATGTTCCACACGTTTGGATCATGCACAGAAAGTGTACTGGGACAATGTGTCAAAAGAATCAATTCTTGCAGTCATGAATAATTTGGGTATGAATTACGCATCTTGCAACATGATAAATCAACTCCCGAGACTGACAACAAATGATCTGCTGGATCACACAAACTTCTCACAGCCCTGCTGATCTATCCTTCCTTTTCACCTTTCCTCTTCTTCTGACTCTACACAATGCTTCACCAGACTTTAGGCATGTGCATAAAATGTAACAAAGGGAACAAGACATTTTTTTAAGCTAATATTTATTACTAACAGACATGTTTGGCTCTACCTATCCATTTGTCAAAGTATGGCATTCTCAGCAGTGAACCATTTTTTGGGGTCAAAACTACAGCCAGCGATTCCTGATCTTATAACTGTTAACACATGACCTTATGAACATGTGACCCAAGTACTGGGCCTGTCAAGTTGACCTCCCAGGAAAAGTCTTGTGGTTCAGACTTCCAGCCTTCTCTGACCCTAAACTGAAGTAATCTATCAGTAAGTTATTTGATCCTCCATACCAGGAAAAACCATGTGTTAAGTTGTGTCAAAGTTTAGTCATATAGAAGGATCTGGTGCAGAAGCAAAGAGTATGACGGTCACAATTGGGATAAAATTGCTGGTAACAATAATGTTAAAGTAATGTAAATTGACTTGGAGGAGACCAAGTTGAGAGACGACACAATGTAGAGTCAGGTTATACCACCGTTGCTTGTTTTGTACCATTATGATCCACTACCTCTGTATCGTAGTGATGAAGAATGGAAGTGTGTAGGTCTTATTGAGTATTGAGTATTATGCATAGAACAGATGATGTCTCAAGAGCAATGGAGCTGTAGTGTTGTATCTTTGTAGTAATGCTGGCAGACACTATAATGGTACTTCTGTGTATGTCTTGCATTAAATTGGATGAGGTTATTACATGTATGTATGGAAATATTTTCAGACCAGATGGTAAAGATGCCTGTTTTAGTGTTTGACGTCAATAGGGATAGGGAGCACTTGAGTTCTTAAGAGTACGGTCATACTGGCCCCATCCAGAGTATGTTGGAATTGTCGCTTTTCATGCAACAAGTGTTCTGCAGGGGTCTTTTCAGACTTTAGATGTTGTAAAGTGACCCTCTCCCCTATCATTGTAAGTTTGTATCAATATTTATCCAGTGCTGTGAATGGATAGATTCTTATGTTACTTATTTATGATGGTCACCTATTGTATCTTTTACTGTAAGGTGTACTATGGAGGCATACATGAACTACAATGTAGTAGCTATTTCATCTGTCATTGGTGTTAACAGTATTGTCCAGGAAAGTATGTGGCTATTTATATGACTGCAACATAGTGGCATATACGTCGGTAGTTAAGCATGGAAGATCATCTGTGTTGGTACAAAACATTATGATTTAACTCTAACACAAAGATTGCAACCCAGCAAATTTTGTGTTGGACAACAAAGGACCCTGCTCATGATGCATGCAGTTTGAGGGTCAAATGTGGTTGGACGTCAGGTGAAAATTTGATGTATTTCAATCTTTGAGTTGAAGTAGTCAGTTCCTTTTTACAATACCATCAAGTTGGTATGTTGGTAGCTTTGAACTGAGCTGTTACGTCTGGGTTTGAAAATATTTCATCTCCCTTCAACAATTGTGGATGAATGTGCAAGTGCCTATTATATGACTTGGTATGTATTTGATGCACATTAGGCCCAAGACTGTTCATGTACAACAAGAACCATACACATTGCTGTTGAATGAAAGGTTATATGACAGCTTCTCACAACATATCCACACTTTGTGGAAACATATTGTCAATGATCACATAACACCTTAATGTTTGTGGTAGGGTTACATGATTGCACAGTTTAGACATGTAACCAAATGTAACAGAAATGTTAAATGATTGTCATGGTATCATGAGAAAGAGTTAGATGTTGATGTTATAATCTGATGTACTGTACATGTATGTTGAACTACTGTGATTGTGATGTTTGCGATGTTCGAAGTCAGCTACCAAACTTTGAGGTATTCTGTACAGGGCTCGAAATGCCACCTGCAGTAAGGTTAGTACAGGTAACTTGGAGCTGTGCAGGTTTTACAGATGTCTACCTGCACTGGTTCATGATAAAACTCAGCTGTGACATAGAGTCATGTGCAGAATTCTTCTCAGAAGTGTCCTGTTATTGAAAATTGTACTACCGCTGCATCTTTCAAAAAGTGTTTGTCTGCGGACTAGATTGGAAAGAAACTGAGTAGTGCTGGTAAGAATAAGATTAATCTGATGCAGGTTTCTTCAAATGTTACATGCAGGTAGACAGAAAAAAGGATTTCGAGCCCTTATTTAGGATTAAGTACTTGTTCTTGTTGTATAGAACTATGAACATTTTCTTGTGAGATACAAGAAAAACTACCAAAATGATAAGATATGAAGAGCAAGAGGGGACAACATTGGGTTCTTTCACTTCCACCTGGTGGGATGAGAAAAATGTGTTTCTTCAATGAGGAAGTCAATGTGCAATAAAGTCTGCTAATGCTACCAGGTCTTACTGTGTGCTTTGGCTGAAGATTTTCTTGTGTAACAGGTACATTCAGTTCCATGGTCTTCAATCCGTGCCAAGTGGCACATATGGAACAAGTTTCCTTGTTTCAGTCGCAAGGTATATTTCAACAGGGACAGGTTGTTGGCCCTTCCCCCTTAATTAACTGTGCTAGAAGCACCCCCCCCCCCCATTCAAACAGATGCTAAAGATGGACAAGCCTGGGTATCATCTCCATGGTTGGCAAGTGAAATGAATTAGCCAGTGGTAAACTACAGAGGATGGTAACGTTGGGTAACATAAATTCGCGGGGTACTTAAATTCGCGATTTTTCGAAAACGGGGTATTTAGGGATATGTGCTAGATGCAACATCAGTAATACCGCTAGAAATGCAAACTTGACAGACTAACGTATTCAGAACACTGGCTGAAAAGCTTCGATAACCATGCATTAGAAGTTGGCTACGTCAAAAACTCTCCGTCCCTTATTGTCACAGTCTGAGGGCTTCGAGGGAGAATTATACTACATAGTTGTTTGTTGGTTTATAAGACAAATGTCACATCCGCTTCCTGCTCAACACAATTATTTACAATACAACTTATTACAATCTCTTTTGCTCCTGATTTTTGAATCTGATTTTAAAGATATATAACATTTAAACCTCTCTGCATGGTACTATTGTTTTCTTAGTTTTCTTGACAAAATCAGTTCCTTCTTGTTCAGTTTTGTGGTATAGATGTAATATGGCCATGTATACAAACATGGATGCAATGTACCACCTTCCAAGATCCATGGATCGCATGTAATTTTCGACGCATGTTCCATGATTCCAAGATCCATGCTACCTACCATGCATCGATGCATGGTATGATCTCGTCTCAAGTCCGACAGCGGCGAAACTGGAAAAAATTAAATTGGTGTGGCCTTATTGTGCAAAAATGAGCCATTCCAAAGTTACTTTTATGTTCAGAACTGAAACTGATTTACCGCTTCAGTAGTATAATACTAGTAGATTATTTGCATTGACCATGCAAATGATGTCCTAATTCGCATTGAATATGGAAATCTTGTCTTTAAATGCGAATTGAGTCTTGATTTGCATGGTTTGTCTCATGACTGCGAAGGGTCAACATAAGCAAGTAAGTCTCATGATGTTCACCTTCACCCAAAGAACATTCCCCAAAAAAGATATCACTAAGAAAATCTAACATTATCAGTTATCATGCAAATAAGCCCAACTTTCCATGATTCATACCAGGGCTGGAGAATCTGGATTCACCCTACTCTCCAAGCAGAGGAATGAGTCTGGCTGGTTTTTGACATGTTTTAGGCATTTTTGTCGGAATTGTAATTTTGTCCTGTTTTCTTTATGTCACCAACCCACACAACGGGACAGAATAGAAAGCCAGAAAAAAAATAAAAAACCAGCCGGACCCATTCCTCTGATTGGAGAGTAGATTCTCACAGGCTAAGCTGAAGTTACGTGCATACCAGAGTTCAGCCTGAATCCTGTCCAAAATCTAATTTGGATAAACCCTTTTGTCAGAAACCACCAGATGACGGAAATATAATATTTTATTACTGTGCTGCCCAAAGAGTTATGCTTTTACAGCATTCTTACAAACATTATGATCTCCCTCATCAACATATGCTCACAGAGTAGCAAAATGATGGTAACAGTTTTCAACTCCTATGACATCAAAGCAGTATTTTCTTGTATCACCCCTATAACAGTCCACAGTGGTATGTTCCTGGATCACCCCTGTAACGGTCCACAGTGGTATGTTCCTAGATCACCCCTGTTATGGTCCATAGTGGTATGTTTCTGGATCTTCTTCTTAATACCCACAGTCAGTTCCAGGATCACCCCTATAACGGTCCACAGTGGTATGTTCCAGAAGCACCCCTGTAACGGTCCACAGTGGTATATTCCAGGATCACCCCTGTAACGGTCCACAGTGGCATGTTCCAGAATCATCCCTGTAACGGTCCACAGTGGTATGTTCCATGATCACCCCTGTAACGTCCACAGTGGTATGTTCCAGGATCACCCCTGTAACGTCCACAGTGGTATGTTCCAGGATCACCCCTGTAACGTCCACAGTGGTATATTCCAGGATCACCCCTGTAACGGTCCACAGTGGCATGTTCCAGAATCATCCCTGTAACGGTCCACACCGTCCACAGTGGCATGTTCCAGGATCACCCCTATAACGTCCACAGTGGTATGTTCCATGATCACCCCTGTAACGTCCACAGTGGTATGTTCCAGGATCACCCCTATAAGGTCCACAGTGGTATCTTCCTGTAGCTGGATCGTCAAGATGGCTGCATCGCCGGAGAGTAGCGGTCCGACCACTCCCACCTCAAAACCGCTAGAAATTAGAACCAAGTCAGTGGAACAAACGCTAGTGCCGCTCGTCACCCAGGTAAGGGCACGCTGCTCTCTCTTGTCACTGGAAAACACGCTACGTTACTATCTCAACACGATGAGATACAAAAATATCTCTGCACATCTTGCGTTTGTCTTTTGGACCCCCCCCCCCTAACATATTGGCAAATGATTGTCTGTGTGCCTGTGTGTTCATCTGACCGTTTCTCGGGACGCTGCGTGGTCAGCATGTGTGGAGAGACGATGACAGTAGTCAGACATCAGCCGACCAGATAATGGCGTTCTGTAGACCATTGTTACGCGCCGATTTGAGGCACAAGACATGGTCGCGTAAAAACTAAATAGATCTCGCACGAAAGGCCAAATCATGCATATAATTGTGTCCCCGTAATGTCAAGAAGCTGTCCAAGCTCCTGCGATACACTTGGAGATCCAAATATGATTTTCGAACGAGACTTGCACACTCAAAGTTGGCCCCAAATGAGCCTTCTTGTGTTAAATTCTGTCGTAGATTTCGCACTGCATGGGGGTTTCCGTGCTACCGTTTCAGCATTATCAGGCGTAATTTACTTCCGGGTCGTAGCAGAAGGGCTTGCGGCCGAACGCGGAAGTGTGGTCAATCTTCACGTTCTATCCAAAGATATGTTAGAATACTTTTCTTATTTTAGAATTTGTCATGCAGTGCAAATTAACCGGCTCCTTACTGATCCTTACTGGGCGCCCAGTACGGAACAGACGACACCTACCGGGCATACGTCACCAAAAGTGTCTGTGCTCGCTGCGGTAAGCTTGTATATGCTCAGAAGCAGTTGAGACATACTAAGAGGGCTGAGTTCCGGGAAAAGTTGGAGAAGCCCAAAGAAGACGGTGGCTTCGGCACTCTGGAGGCAACCTTCATGAAAGCAGACCCAATTCTAAAATGAAAGAATTTTCCGTTTGACGTCCGTGCCTGATATAGATGTACACACGCCCTTGAGAAAGCAAGGTTGAAATTGGGTCTATGGAATGACCCAATTCTAAAATTAAAACTTTTACGTTTGGCGCCCGTGCCTATATGGGTGTATACACGACCTTGACAAGCCAAGGTTGACATTGGGTCAATGGAATGACCCAATTCTAAAATGAAAACTTTTCCATTTGACGCCCGTGCCTATATGGGTGTACACACGCCCTTGAGAATGCAAGGTTGAAATTGGGTCAATGGAATGACCCAATTCTAAAATCAAAACTTTTCCGTCCTACGTCCGTACCTATATGGGTGTACACACTACATTGAGAAGCCAAAGTTGAAATTGGGTCAATGGAATGACCCAATTCTAAAAAAGGAAAACTTTTCAGTTCGACTTCCGTGCCTATATGGATGTACACACACCCTTGAAAAGGCAAGGTTGACATTGGGTCAATGGAATGACCCAATTCTATAATGAAAACTTTTCCGTTTGACGTCCGTGCCTATGTTGGTGTACACATGCCCTTGAGAAGGCAAGGTTGATATTGGGTCAATGGAATGACCCAATTCTAAAAGGAAAACTTTTCCATTTGACGCCCGTGCCTATATGGGTGTACACACGCCCTTGAGAAGACAAGGTTGACATTGGGTCAATGGAATGACCCAATTCTATAATGAAAACTTTTCCGTCCTACGTCCGTGCCTATGTTGGTGTACACACGCCCTTGAGAGGGCAAGGTTGAAATTGGGTCAATGGAATGACTCAATTCTATAATGAAAACTTTTCCGTCCTACGTCCGTGCCTATATGGGTGTACACACGCCCTTGAGAAGACAAGGTTGACATTGGGTCAATGGAATGACCCAATAATAACATGAAGTACTTTTCCGTTTGACGTCCGTGTCTATATGGGTGTACACACGCCCCTGAGAAGCCAAGGTTGAAATTGGGTCAATGGAATGACCCAATTCTAAAATGAAGTACTTCTCCGTTTGACGTCCGTGTCTATATGGGTGTACACACGCCCTTGACAAGCCAAGGTTGAAATTGGGTCAATGGAATGACCCAATTCTAAAATAAAAAATTTTCCGATTGACGTCCGTGCCTATATGGGTGTACACACGCCCTTGAGAAGACAAGGTTGACATTGGGTCAATGGAATGACTCAATTCTATAATGAAAACTTTTCCGTCCTACGTCCGTGCCTATATGGGTGTACACACGCCCTTGAGAAGACAAGGTTGACATTGGGTCAATGGAATGACCCAATAATAACATGAAGTACTTTTCCGGTTGACGTCCGTGTCTATATGGGTGTACACACGCCCCTGAGAAGCCAAGGTTGAAATTGGGTCAATGGAATGACCCAATTCTATAATATAAATTTTTCAGTTCGACGTCTGTGCCTGTATGGGTGTACACACGGCCTTGAAAAGGCAAGGTTGACATTGGGTCAATGGAATGACCCAATATTCTATACTGAAAACTTTTTCCGTTCGACGTCCGTGCCTATATGAGTGTACACACGCCCTTGAAAAGACAAGGTTGAAATTGGGTCAATGGAATGACCCAAAATTCTATAATGAAAACTTTCCGTCCTACGTCCGTGCCTATGTTGGTGTACACACGCCCTTGAGAGGGCAAGGTTGAAATTGGGTCAATGGAATGACCCAATTCTAAAATGAAAACATTCCGTTTGACGTCCGTGCCTATATGGGTGTGCAAACGACATTGAGAAGCCAAAGTTGACATTGGGTCCATGGAATTACCCAATTCTATAATCAAAGACTTTTCTGTCCTACGCCGTGCCTATGTTGGTGTACACACGCCCTTGAGAACCCAAGGTTGGCATTGGGTCAATGGAATGACCCATTCTATAATCAGAGACTTTTCTGTCCTACGCCGTGCCTATGCTGGTGTACACACGCCCTTGAGAAGGCAAGGTTGAAATTGAGTCAATGGAATGACCCAATTCTAAAACTTAAACTTTTCCGTCCTACGTCCGTGCCTACATGAGTGTACACGCGCCCTTGAGAAGGCGAGGTTGACATTGGGTCAATGGAATGACCCAATTCTAAAATGAAAACTTTTCCGTTTGACGTCCGTACCTATATGGGTGTACACACGCCCTTGAGAAGCCAAGGTTGACATTGGGTCAATGGAATGACCCAATTCTAAAATGGAAACTTTTCCGTTTGACGTCCGTGCCTATGTTGGTGTACACACGCCCTTGAGAAGCCAAGGTTGACATTGGGTCAATGGAATGACCCAATTCTATAATAAAAACTTTTCCGTCCTACGTCCGTGTCTATGTTGGTGTACACACGCCCTTGAGAAGCCAAGGTTGACATTGGGTCAATGGAATGACCCAATTCTTAAATAAAAGACTTTCCGTTTGACGTCCGTGCTTATATTGGTGTACACACGCCCTTGAGAAGGCAAGGTTGAAATTGGGTCAATGGAATGACCCAATTCTAAAATGAATACTTTTCCGTCCTACGTCCGTGCCTGTAGGGGTATGAACACGCCCTTTAGAATGCAAGGTTGAAATTGGACCAGTATATAGAAACAATCCCTTAAGAGTGCAAAGTTGAAACCGCTTCAAAGGATCGCCACAGTTCGGACATAAAAGAATTGTCCGTCCTAAGTGGGTGTATAACCAACGAGGCATATGATAAAAAAAATCAATCTTCCCCCACGACCTCTGCTTGGAAAGTAGGTTATATGGGTATAAATTACACAAAAGCCACTAAGAGTGCAAAAAACATTCCGTCCTTACAGTGTACGACCGTAAGTTCCTAACAATGAAAACTCACACGTATGGAATAGAACTTACAAACTTTTCCAAACAAGAGTTTCCCGTCTTAAGTTAGCGGATAGAACCCGCTTAATAATGCAATTCTAAACGTTCTTAAGGAACGCTCTTAGCTATGATTTTCAGGGTATAACAGCTGAAAACAGTGTAAACTAGAAAGTGTGTTAGGACATTATATACAATGCCCTCGTTCTATTGACGCAATGTCAACCTTGCCTTTTTAAACCCCCGTCACAAATCAAGAATTCAGCTCGGCCGACGTGTCGGCGAGCTTCAAATGGGTATTTTCGGCCGAAGGACGGCCGACGTTCTGTCGATTATGCGGGCTTCGGTCGATTTTTAGAAATCAAATTGATCCAAATATGCTCGGGCGATTTTGAAATTCGGCGAGCTTTGGGCGATCTACGAATTCGGCCGACGCTCGCATGAATATTGACGCCGGCTTAAGGGCGTGTGTATACCCATATAGGCACGGGCGTCAAAGTAAAAGTTTTCATTTTAGAATTGGGTCATTCCATTGACCCAATTTCAACCTTGGCTTCTCAGAGCCGTGTGTACTCCCATATAGGCACGGACGTCACACGGAAAACTTTTCATTTTAGAATTGGGTCATTCCATTGACCCAATTTCAACCTTGGCTTCTCAGGGCCGTGTGTACACCCATATAGGCACGGACGTCAATCGGAAAAGTTTTTATTTTAGAATTGGGTCATTCCATTGACCCAATTTTCAACCTTACTTTGTCAAGGGCGTGTGTACACCCATATAGGTACGGACGTCAAACAGAATAGTTTTCCTTTTAGAATTGGTTCATTCCATTGACCCAATTTCAACCTTGGCTTCCCAAGGTCATTTGTACACCCATATAGGCACGGACGTCAAACGGAAAAGTTTTCATTTTAGAATTGGGTCATTCCATTGACCCAATGTCAACCTCGCATTCTCAAGGGCGTGTGTAACGTTACACCCATGTAGGCACGGACGTAGGACGAAAAAGTTTTCCTTTTAGAATTTGGTCATTTCATTGACCCAATTTCAACCTTGCTTTCTCAAGGTCGTGTGTACAACAATGTAGGCACGGACGTAGGACGGAAAGTTTTCCTTTTAGAATTGGGTCATTTCATTGACCCAATTTTAACCTTGCTTTGTCAAGGGCGTGTGTTCACTCATATAGGCACGAGCGTCAAACGTAAAAGTTTTCATTTTAGAATTGGGTCATTCCATCGACCCAACTTCAACCTTGCTTTCTCAAGGTCGTGTGTGCAACAATGTAGGCACGGACGTAGGACGGAAAGTTTTCCTTTTAGAATTGGGTCATTAAATATTCCATTGACCCAATATCAACCTCGCCTTCTCAAGGGCGTGTGTACACCCATATAGGCACGGACGTAGGTCGGAAAGTTTTCCTTTTAGAATTGGGTCATTTCATTGACCCAATTTTAACCTTGCTTTGTCAAGGGCGTGTGTACACCCATATAGGTACGGACGTCAAACAGAATAGTTTTCCTTTTAGAATTGGGTCATTCCATTGACCCAATTTCAACCTTGGCTTCCCAAGGTCATTTGTACACCCATATAGGCACGGACATCAAACGGAAAAGTTTTCATTTTAGAATTGGGTCATTCCATTGACCCAATGTCAACCTCGCCTTCTCAAGGGCGTGTGTAACGTTACACCCATGTAGGCACGGACGTAGGACGAAAAAGTTTTCCTTTTAGAATTGGGTCATTTCATTGACCCAATTTCAACCTTGCTTTCTCAAGGTCGTGTGTACAACAATGTAGGCACGGACGTAGGACGGAAAGTTTTCCTTTTAGAATTGGGTCATTAAATATTCCATTGACCCAATTTCAACCTCGCCTTCTCAAGGGCGTGTGTACACCAACATAGGCACGGACGTCAAACGGAAAAGTTTTCATTTTAGAATTGGGTCATTCCATTGACCCAATTTTCAACCTTACTTTGTCAAGGGCGTGTGTACACCCATATAGGTACGGACGTCAAACAGAATAGTTTTCCTTTTAGAATTGGTTCATTCCATTGACCCAATTTCAACCTTGGCTTCCCAAGGTCATTTGTACACCCATATAGGCACGGACGTCAAACGGAAAAGTTTTCATTTTAGAATTGGGTCATTCCATTGACCCAATGTCAACCTCGCCTTCTCAAGGGCGTGTGTAACGTTACACCCATGTAGGCACGGACGTAGGACGAAAAAGTTTTCCTTTTAGAATTTGGTCATTTCATTGACCCAATTTCAACCTTGCTTTCTCAAGGTCGTGTGTACAACAATGTAGGCACGGACGTAGGACGGAAAGTTTTCCTTTTAGAATTGGGTCATTAAATATTCCATTGACCCAATTTCAACCTCGCCTTCTCAAGGGCGTGTGTACACCCATATAGGCACGGACGTAGGGCGAAAAGTTTTCCTTTTAGAATTGGGTCATTTCATTGACCCAATTTTAACCTTGCTTTGTCAAGGGCGTGTGTACACCCATATAGGTACGGACGTCAAACAGAATAGTTTTCCTTTTAGAATTGGGTCATTCCATTGACCCAATTTCAACCTTGGCTTCCCAAGGTCATTTGTACACCCATATAGGCACGGACATCAAACGGAAAAGTTTTCATTTTAGAATTGGGTCATTCCATTGACCCAATGTCAACCTCGCCTTCTCAAGGGCGTGTGTAACGTTACACCCATGTAGGCACGGACGTAGGACGAAAAAGTTTTCCTTTTAGAATTGGGTCATCTCATTGACCCAATTTCAACCTTGCTTTCTCAAGGTCGTGTGTACAACAATGTAGGCACGGACGTAGGACGGAAAGTTGTAAGTATGTTATAGAACACTTACGAAGTTTTGCTAAAGAACAGTATCAAACCTGTCTTAAGTTGGCGGGTATAACCCGTTTGATAATGCAATCTTAACGTTGTCCATGGAACGGTTTTCAGTTATAATTCGGAGGGTATAAAAGCCAAAAATTTTAACAGTATAACTAGAAAGTGTGCCAGAACATTATATACAATGCCATCGTTAACGTTACTTTAAAACGTGTACTACAGTGGGCCGCCTCCTTGCGCGCTTCCCGCCCGAACACAGTCAACTGTCATCAGAATCAACACGAAACATTTCTTTTGCTTTGTCTTGCCAGTATTCTGCCGTCACGCTGAGTGTGACCCGGAAACAGTGGAGTGTCGCCCTCAAACCGCATGCCGCGAAACCCCCATGTGGTGCGTTCTTGGTCCGGAGTGTAATACTTAAACCATAGGGAAAACCTTGGAAAATGTGTCATCTTTAACTCGAGAAATCTTGCTTCTTGGAGAAGTTTAGATACCCAGCTTTATTGCAGGGGCTTGAGGAACGTCTTGACATTACGAGGACACATCTATATACGTGATTTGGCCTTTCGTGCGAGAACTATTGAGTTTTTACGTGACCATGTCTTGTGCCTCAAATCGGCGCGTAACACCATAATTCTGCCCCGTCCCAGGCCTGACTAGCTATCCGTGCCGTCAGCTAGCTGCAGGGGTCATCTTTCAACTCCAGCTGGTTCACATTTAGCCTCAACACACAGGTTTACAACAACATGCCACTCGAATACAGAAGAAAAATATCCAGACTGTGCACGATGTACACAATTACTAATAAACTGGTGGACGTACGGACTCTGTTAGCCAATATTAGGGTCTCAAAATGGAAATGAAAAAATGCTGAAATCTTTTAATAAGGAGGCCATATATATCAGGGCACTCCAGCCGTCACTCAACAGGGACAGTGGGCGTTATAAACTTCCTGGCACGTTTGACCAATTGCTGACGTCATGTATCCGCAGTGACATGTGTCAATAGAGTCACGTGTCCGTAACTCTCGCGAGTTTACGTTCGGCAGTGTTGGTCATTATTGATCCTGAAGAAGGCGACAGTGGTCGTCGAAAATTCGATCCGTGAATACTTTAGTGTTGGAAGAAAGTTTAGCATTGTATTATCTTTTAATATTGTAGTGACTTTTACTAAGGGATCATACAATGTTTACCGGGGGGAGGGGTGTTGCACTGGAAGTCCGGTCAAAAAAAATTTCCATGACCCTCCCTCCATCTCAAAAAAATTTTAAACATTGTTTAGAACATTTGCGTAATAACTTCATACTTAAAGGGTTTTAAAACGGGACAGGCTTTTTAGCGAATGCCCACAAACGCCCACTCTGACGAAGTCCGCGCTGCACGAATCTAATTTGTTTTGCTCGGAATATGTTCAGGTTATGCTCCCATTAATTAATCCTGAGTTTCAAGTCAATCCATCGATCCGAAGTTAAATAAAGCGAACTTGTAGATTCTTACCCGGCTTTTTAGCGAATGCCCAGCAAAAAATGGCTTTTTAGCGAATGCCCAATATATCAGCCAAAATATCGGCCATCGTGACACGGGCCCTAAATCTAACACCATAAACATGTTCAACAAGTTGTCCCCTGAATCTGTACCCAGTTTCCGTGCTTTACACGCCTGAAAAGTCACTTTATTCTACGAAATACACGGCGTGGGAATCCACGGCCCCGGACGTAAAATCCAATATGGCGGCTCATTTGCATATTTGGGACAGGTTACCAGCGGCCTCTACCCCACGGGCCGCGCCGTGTATTTCGTAAAATAAAGTAACTTTACAGGCGTGTACAGCACGGAAACTGGGTACAGATTCAGGGGACAACTTGTTAAACATGTTTGTGGTGATAGATTTAGCGCCCGTGTCACGATGGCCGATATTTTGGCTGATATATTGGGCATTCGCTAAAAAGCCTTTTTTGCTGGGCATTCGCTAAAAAGCCAGGTAAGAATCTTCAAGTTCGCTTTATTCAACTTCGGATTGATGGATTGACTTGAAACTCAGGATTGATTAATGGGAGCATAACCTGAACATATTCCAAGCAAAAAAAATTAGATTCGTGCAGCGCGGACTTCGCCAGAGTGGGCGTTTGTGGGCATTCGCTAAAAAGCCGATGCGTTTTAAAACCGTTTAAAATTGTGTCGTACGATGTGATGATCCCATAGTTTCGCGAGCCTACAAAAACTGGATTTTCAGTGAGTTTCAGTTCCACGATTTTCAGTGAGTTCTCACATCACAACAACGTCATATTTTTTCATCTTGGTTGTTGCTATACATTGTGATAGTGTTGTTTGAAATTATCATGTAACAGAATGTTATAGAAATGACTAGATAAATTGACTCTCAAAAGATTTTTCGGACCCTAATATTGCTTGGGTTTCCTTTAACGTTATAAGTAGCAATACCAGCTCAGAAAAGAACCAAAAATAGTCATGCCTTGAGGTGCCAAAGTTATCAACCCAGAATTGAGGTGTTAAAAAATCACTTTTCCCCAGAATTGTCGGCCTGACGTAGAGTGGAACTTGCACTGCCAGCAAGCACTGTAGGACTTGACTTGACTTTATTCGGATCCACTATTAGCTTACAATATGAAATTATGAATACATCTATTCTTCCTGTGGTATACACGTCGATACAACATTACGCAATACTGTCCCACAATACATTAACACAGGATAACTGGATAAAAAAAGATAACAGAAGAATATTAAGTTCATGCAACAACTGTCCTGTTCCAGAGGTGTTACATGCGGTACCGGAATCTTCTCTTCTCTGCATTTGTTTTTGGTTTTGGCAGTTTGACTTTGATGTTACTGCCGCCCTTGTTTGATACCGACTATTTTCTGACTGAAAGGTGAGTTGACGGTACTGGGTTTTCGGCATTATATTATGTACTAGCCTGCGAAATGTAGCAAAACTTCTTTGTTGGATTCTTTCGCTCACTGGTTACCAGCCCAAGGTGTGTCGCATTGTTGCACTGTCTGTCCTGGCGTCACATCCCACTGCGGGACTCTGCACTGTAAGGTGCGCTCTTTACTGTAGGATCCGTTGACATATACCTGCCAAGGTCGATTTTACAGGTATGACTGCACCCAGCAGACAGTCTCCTCGGAGAAGCCGCACGATGAGAGCTTGTTCAATAACAGACCATGATCTACAAGATCAAATGCGGCGCTATAGTCCTACAAAACCACTGCCATCATCATGCCATTGTCCATACTATGTAGCCATTTGTCAGTCATCTTTAAGAACTGTTTCAGTAGAGTGGTATTTTCTGTAGGCGTGTTGTGCCTCTGACTGCAGACCAGACTGGGAAAGAAGATACAATCTGTTCACTTGCAAGTATCTCACATACTTTTCCGCATGCTGGAAGTAGACTTACTGGGCGTGAGTTTCTTCCTGACAGAGGATTATTGCGTGTTTCCATCTCGTGGGGAACTTTGCTGTTTTGAACGATAAGTTGATGATGTAGGCTATTGGCTCAGCTACAGCTCCCTCACTCATCTTGAGCAGTTTGTTGTCAAGGTCATCCTTGCCTGGTGCTTTGCCATCAGGAAGCCTTGATAAGACCTTTTGCACGTCCTTTCCCGATACAGTTTAAAATGTAAACTGAAAAGTTGGTCCAATTCCCAATCCCTGGTTGTGACCCGGATTTACATTGTTAGCTTGGTTCATAGAGGAACAAAGTTTTGTGACCTTGTCCTGGTAGAAGTCAGCAAAGTGCTCTGTAATGTCCTTTGGTTTACTCAGCAGCTTCCCGTTTGTCTGTACACATGCTGGACTCACTGTGTGTCTTCGCCCTAGAAGGGAATTAATGGTGTGTCTATGTACTCTCACCTCTCAAATAAACGTACCGGTACGTTTATTTTTTTTTTGCCTCAAAATTCGCCTGGTGCTGGTACGTTTATTACTAACCAGGAATCCCTTTAAAATCCTAGGTTAAGGTTTTTCTGCCCACATTTCCCCGGTATTTTTGCTCGTAATTCGCTATTTTTCGTCCTAGCAGCATTAATTTTCCCGCCACTTTGATGGCCTTGTGAAAAGTATCCTTGCGGCACTTGTAACAAATCGGTCGATATCGCTATGACGCTACAAAGTAAACAGGAAATTAAGATGCGACATTGACATTTCAAATACAATTTTCATATGAATAACTTTGACAGTCTCTGTTTACAAAGCACGCTGATCAAAAAACGTGTGGAGTAGAGTGCACGCCTGCACGGGGAATAATAATTTCCTGACTATCCGTAGTATCGGCAGTGCGGCGGAAGAATAATTTGTTCGCAGAAGACATGTAACACGTAAAAACAAGAATCATAACTTAACTTCCCTTGTGATATGTGTTTTGAGGCCACAAAATCTCTAAAACGGTAGAAATATATCCGATATGATTCGGTAAACATGGCTCGAAAAATGGCCGCCACTCTCTACCACTCTCAGACATGGCAACAGTAAAACTAGCAGCATATTGCGTAGCGCAAATACTGATCTTTAACCCTTGTCCTGCGGACCGCCTATATATAGGCGCTACGCATAATGTGCGGGTCCTGCGGACCGCCTATATATAGGCGCTGGGGGTATTTCCGGCACGAACGCGTCGCACTCCCGCGTAACCCGCGTAACCCCCGAAACCCGGAAGTAACATAGTGTTGCCACATCGTCGGGGTCAAGGGTCAAAATTATTGTTACGCAATTCGTCCCAAGACGCATGTGTGATATGTTAATGAGGCCATATGTTAATGAGGCGGCCTCATTAACATAATGACCTCATTATCATCTCTCGCAATGCATCTTGGGCCGATTGCGTAAGAAAATCCTTGACCCCGTCCATGCTGCAAGACTATGTTACTTCCGGGTTCTTTGCGTTACGCACCTGTGCGACGCTTCCATGCCGGAAATACCCCCAGCGCCTATATATAGGCGGTCCGCAGGACCCACACATTATGTCTAGTGCCTATATATAGGTGGTCCGCAGGACAAGGGTTAATAATCAACAACAAACTAAACATTTTCTGCAAAAAGCAACGGCCTTTAGAAAGGACAGAAATGGAAGAGGAGGGGGGTTATGACCATTGGTACACAAGACGTCGGTCTCAAACAACTCAATATTACAACTGATGGACAGCTACCAAACTATCGACCACAGTCAACATCATCAACATCTACAGACCACGCTCCTTACCTGAGGCAGCCTTCATCGACAGAATACAGATACTCATACATCAGCTTCCAACTGACACTATAACAATTATATTGGGTGACTTCAATTTCGACCTTCTCAAAATATCACAACTAACAATCGTAACTGTAATGAAGCAATTAGGCTTCAGGCAAATAGTTACAGATCCAACCACAGACAATGGTACCCTTCTAGATCACGTTTACGTCCGTGGACATGTACAAGACAATATAAGAGCTTCTGTAATCGACACATACTATACAGACCACGCGATGATCTGTGTTACCTTGATGATATGAACGAACAACTTAAGGTTAAACTGACCATACGAACGAATACCATCTTTCACTCATTCAACATTGGCACATACGTATCCCTAACCACAGCAATTTAGTACCCTTGAAAAGATCATAAAACACCAGTCAGTTTACATCGGGAATACAGTAGCTATTTGGAATCTCCAGAAAAATTGATGTTCTACCATTAAGTTTCACATCAGTGTGTAGCTCTTAGTGTAACAAGTACAGTGATGTAAAAATTATTATTCTGCAATGTTCATAACTGCAGATATCATTAATAGAAAATGTCAGCAGACTGCAGGCTATTTGGTTAGCCCGCTGAAATGAAAAGCTAGCCCGGAGATGTGAAATCACAGAACTTGGGTCTAAGATTGTTAGACCGCGGCTCTAAATTTCTAGACCGCAGGGCAGAACTGTCCAAAAGCAGGTAGACCGCGGGGAAAACTTCAGACTGCGGGGATAACTTGAATGAAAAGCTGTGTCAGAAAGGTGTGAGAGGCGGGGCAGAGAGGTGGGAAAGAGGCGTGAATTGACAGTCTTACAGGAAGCACTCCCAACTTTAGTCTGCAGGGCTTCGAAATTAGACCGCGGTCCTGCATCTCACACTTGAGGTCCAAATCAGTTGATGTGAAAAATAATGCTCATTAAAGTTCATATGATAACAGTTACAATTTACATGTACATTTTCGAAAGAGCAACAGATGCTAATAACCCTGACCAGTTCATCTGCTTGGAGATCAATGCAGGGACCTGAGATCGTTTAACTCCTATATAAGAGATCAACTGGGATTTAAAATTTGATAACTCAAAATGTGCAAAGAGACAAATTACAGCTGTGTTGTGTGTTGGTCAGACAGTATATTGACCATACAATTGTCCTAGGTAGGTGTTGCACCTACCAGCAGCCTGTTTTCACACATTGGTGGTGTATTTTACATTTATTCATTTATAGTTGGCCTTTTGTGTGCAACTGATTTCCAAAACCTCTGGCTTCCTGTTGGTAATAGGTGAGGGCAAGTACAAGATAAGTTCATCCAGGAGTATAAAGGCATATGGTTGCCATTTGACTGCAGTAGATTCATACATTATGAGTTGAAATGTGATTGAATGCCACAAGTTATTTGGTTACAGACTGAGCATACTGGGTATCTAAGTTTTGCCTCAAATCCCTTTCATATGGGAGGCAATGAGATGTATTTTGGATCTTCTTGCTTTCATACCGATCAAATCATGTCCTTTATAGCCAAAACACAATCGCTCAAAACAACAGTTACTGAATGAATTTTAATTAAAATCATCAGACGTTTGAAACTTTCAGACCTTATCCAAGGTCCTTTGTCCTTTAAACCTAATTATTTTATGCTTTTCTTATGCAGGTTCAAGTCTCATGTTTCGAGCCATGTTGGTGACATACTTATCATTTTTGGTTTACATTCTACTTCAATGTGTTACATAGCTGAGGAGAGATGCCTTTAGGTCACTTTTGTAGTGCGGGAACTGGAAATACTAGTATAGGCTTAGCACATCTAATTCTACAGATTGTTCCGTTTGACATATGAAGTTATGAGATTCCGAATTAAATCTCAGAATTGTATCCACTTGTAGAGTTTGAATTGTCTTAACCTGAATGTCTAACCTTCATAAACGACATATGAAGTTGTTACAAGCATATGAATCGAAACATCAGCCTAGCTAGATCTAGAGTTTGTTCTAGCCTTGTTGGTTCTAGGTAATATTTTGGTTCCAAATCCTACAATATGGACCTTAGGCAGTTAGGGAAAGGACACTATATACATAATGTCCTTGGTTTAAGGGGGAGAGCTCATATGTGCTCGTTCAGGAAATTCAAGTAATTATTCGCTTCTTTGTTATGCGGCTTCAAACTAGCTCAGCTATTGTCCTGGACAAGCAGTGATGCTGTCAAATTATCAAGTTGATTCAGAAGTAATTATCACACAGGGAGTATACTGTGTGTGTCAAAGGGGCCTTCTTACCAAGAGATCTTGTGCTAAATGTTGGCCTTGCCTTGGGTCATGGTATGGGAGCCTGGAATTCCTGGCTGATCAGAATACAGAAATAACAATCTTCTACCCCACAACTGCTTGATTGAAGATCATGTTAGCCTTGGCCCTCAGGTCTTGGTATTACTATAAGTGTATTTAAAGCAAGGAGGTCTAAACCTCCTTGGTGTAAGCAAGGACATTATATATTGTCCTTGGTGTAAGCTGAGGTATGATATTAAAGTACAGAAACCTGAAAATTCACTTCTGGGATAGATAATGTATTCAAAATGGGTAAAACAGATGTTGGATAAACCTAGTAGGTTGTATTCAACTTTAGATGAATCCAGGCAACATTTCTCTGTGAATTAAAAAATTTTAAGACAAATTTAAAGATTGATTTGTCTGCCCTACCCCCAACCAAATTAGTTCAAGTGCATCCCATTTCATCCCTATAGCTCACTTAAGTGTCTGAAGAAGATGATTTTAAACCTCCTTGGTCTGAAGGACTATTTTATTTTTGTGCCTTAGATTGGTGATCTTGGAACCAGAAATGTACTTTGCATAATACTGGCCAGCCAGCCAACCTCTCACTTCACAAAGCTGGCTTATGGCATGCCTGTGTTGCAATTTGTCTATACCCAATTGTTGTTTAGTTGAAGTAAGGGCATTATTTAGAATAATGTCCTTCGTTGAAGACGGCATTTGCTTTTCTTGTGAAGCCATTCATGTCAATTGTATGTTGTCTCGACCAAGGAGGCTATTGAGTTTGTTAGCCTAGACCCTATGTTTACAGCACGACTACCAGGTCAGACCAACCAGTGGCACTTGGCTCCATTTATTGGGAGATTTTTGAATGGTTGATTTGTGAACATGACATTTATCATTTTTTTTATTTTTTCATTTTATTTTTTGATCATTTTTTATTTTTTTTTAATCATTTTATTTATCATTCTTTAAAACTATCATTTATTGTGAGATTTTGTAGTTGTTAATTTGTGAACATGAATGCTCCAAGCCAGATTCAAATAGCCTCAAGCCCGCTTGTTCCAAGCTGACCGAGAAAAAGCGGTCGCCATGGCCAGGTGGTCGCGTTGAAAAGGTGGTCGCCTAGGCAGGTTTTGTATCTACATTTCAAACCTCAAATCTTTACCACCCCTGCAAAGCTGGATTTGTCAGGTTGCTTTAGGTAAAAAAAAGCAGGAGTTCAACTCCAACATTCTAACGAGCTAAAGACAGAAGTTTCAGATGAGACCAGGATTTCACCCCCCCATCCTGATATATCAGTCTAACCATAAGAGAAGGGTTCAGAGGTCAATCCGAGATCAAAACATGACAAAAATCACCTATTTTGGCCAAATTTTTAAAATTCACATCCTTCTGTCCCCCCCTAGCAGAAAACTGGACAATTCTGACCAACATTTGACCAGGAAAAAAATTGTTTTTAGCAAAATGCTAAAGGGTATGCAGCGTGCACTCTACTGCGCAACTCTATTAGCTGGTCCCTCCCCTGAGGGACCACCAAGAGCAAGCTTCCTAGGAGGGTCGGGGGCATGCCCCCCTCCCAAGGCTTGAGGTTCTTGTGAGTAGAAATTTAGCGGAATTTGGTGGCTTCTACGATTTGTTTAGAGTTCCAAGATTTAGCTTGGGAAAGTTAATAGGGGCGTGTTTCCTTTGCAGCGTTTCTACAAAGATATCAGCTTGAGGTCCTTCAGTCCTCAAGCCAATATTTTAAAAATGTTTTTCTGGGTTTTTCTGGGCTTGAGCTAAAATTATATCCGTGGAAACTACAAGCACGCAGTGTAAACATATACGGCATACTCTATTATATGTCGGGGACTCCTGCTGAGTTGTTGGGCGTCCACTTTGGAGCTGTCAACTGAAATTTTCAGAGTGCCAAAAATATGCAGAGGCCGAGGTTTGCGTGAGGCTTTTCTTTTGAATTTTTTCTTTGATTTTTTCAAATCTTTTCATTTTTTTCCGTGGGCCGTGGGTGTGATTTTTGACACAGGTTATGCGATCTCATTACGCATCAGAACACATATTCCTTGCAAGGATATAATGTCCTTTTCCTCCTTATCAGGCAGGTTGTTAAATTTTTAAAAATTTCAATACATGTACTTAGATTATAAACAAGTATTTAATTTGATTAATATTGAATAAATACCTTTACTCTTTTATACCCTTTTGCTGTTGCAATTTTCGCTATTCATTTGAATATTTTTCACACACATGTATGTTATTCCTGTTTCAAATTTTGCGAGTAGAATTAAAGATAGAGTGAGATGATAAAGAATTACAGCAATGTTGCAAAGCTAGATATGATGTAAATATAAGTAGGCACGAAGGTCGCCACCTCAACTGAAAGAAGAAGAAGAAGGCATTACTAAGTTGAGAAGGTTGTAGCATGGCTTGTGTATTTGCAGTAAATATTTTCAAATTGCAGAACAAAATTTTGGCATTCTGCGATATTGCAGAACACTGAAAAAAGTATTTCTACCACTGCTCTGAAAATACAAAACTGCTGTCTAACTAAGAAGTTACCGATTACATGTGACACTAGAAAATGCTTAATAAGCGTTTTCTAGTGTTAGCATGTAATCGGTAACTTCTTAGTATGTGCAGCCAGAGACGTTGAGCTACTTTTACAGCTCTGTTTGGTATTGTGGGCCCAACCACGGGAACTCGAAATCAGAGCCTCTCAGAAAAAGTTTGTTTTCGACCCAGTGGAGCAAAAGTTTTTGGACATAACCCTATTTTGTTTGTTTTGGGGTGTTCATATTTGTTTTAATTGGGATGATATCTTTAGAAAATATGATTGGGTACAAGTCACCAAGCTATGTGATGATTTTGATTATATATCAGTAATTGTAAATGATATACAACAATTTTCCTTGATCACTTGCTTCAAGTTCCAAGTAGAAAATGCATGTACATGTATCATGTACATTTTCACTTGTAGAATTTGAAAGCACCGTTGGCCCTCTGTTTGGGCTCATAGCGGGGAACCTATGCCCAATTTTTCAACATTACCATTGTATTTTTCCAAGTGGCGAGGATTATAATTTCAACAATGTACAGATATGCACACTTATTGTGTTCAATATTCATATGAATGGTCCTCAGGCATAAATGACTGAAAAGAACTGTCAATGCATTTAAATTCGCGTGGTTTTTATTTCGCGGTAGAGAGAAAATGGAGTGTTCGCGGTGGTTTTAAGTTTGCGTTTAAAACAATAGTAGCGCTACAGTTATAGGCGGGCAGAAAGTTTCGCGGTGGTTTTAAGTTGGCGCCGAAGAGTTCACCGCGAAACCCGCGAACATAAAACCACCGCAAACATTTTTGCATTTACAGTACCTGTTCATCATCTTCTTTCCCTTGGGCAGAAGTAGCTTTGATGCAGTTTACCTGCCAATTTGGTAATTTTCCGGGGGGTATGTTTATTCCGGGTGGGTATGTTTATTAGATTTTGAAGATTTGTCCGGGGGATACTTTCATTCGGGGGGTATGTTTATTTGGGAGATGAAAGTATGTGTTTTGCATGAAAGTTCATCTGAGTTGGTATATCACATTATGA
Organism: Branchiostoma lanceolatum; assembly: GCF_035083965.1. Lineage (NCBI taxonomy): Eukaryota > Metazoa > Chordata > Leptocardii > Amphioxiformes > Branchiostomatidae > Branchiostoma > Branchiostoma lanceolatum. Next base: position 17,345,981 of record NC_089736.1, read on the forward strand.
AAAGGTTAGACTGTTCCCCAACTAGATAAATTGGACTCCCCGGAATTTTCAGCTTTCTTTTTCAGCTCTCTTAGCCAATTTATGTGTGTGTTTGTAAATTGTATAATATACTCGTAAACCACCTCAAGGCGTAGCACATCAGGTTTGTACTGAACAGTACAAGTTTCATATCCGGACAGATTTATATAATCATATGATCCACTCACCCCTACTTTTCAATAAGTGTGGCGGGTTCTTTTGCATGCTTGAGGTGTGGCTCTCCTCAAACACAGGACCTCCATTTAATGTCCTATCCGAGGGACGTCCCTAACTGAAGCTAGGTACTCATTGCCTTCGCCGTGAGGCAGAAGGGTATGCGTTTGGTCCGGATTTGTGGAATGATGGTGTTGGCGGTATAAGCCTCGAAGACAAGGTCGGATGTTGGTGATTTTCGGTAGGTAAGTTTCTGTTGGGGAGACGAAGGTCAAGTTCGAAGATAGGTTTTCTGCGGTGTTACTTTAGCGTTGTAGTGGAAGTTTTGTGTTTAACGATTAGTTTGTTGACGACATAACTCGAGAGAGATTTACTGGATCGTGATGAAATTTAATAGGTTGTTGGGGGTGGGGTAAACGAAGGTCAAGTTCGAAGATGGGTCTTCTGGGGGGTTCGTACGGTACTACAGGGGGCATTTTATTATCTAAATTTTGGAGGAGGATAACTAAAGCAGGGTTTGGTGGATCTTAATTGCTTAATTGTAGAAACGATTAGTGATGATTAACATAATGAGATGCAAATCAGGTCATTCTTTCCATGATTAATGAGAAAAAGTTGAAATTCCCTTTCAATTTGCTTTTATGTCTATATATTCAGGCTAAATTGCACTAACAGGCCTGCTTTCCCCCGGGAGCGTTCCTCATGGAACGTCACTGGAGCCCAGTAGGGAGGGACTATACTGTTTTTTCTTGCTTGTTCTTCTTCTTCGTCTTCTGCCAAAAACCAAGTAGATGTGGGGTGGTAGCTCTACCAATGGTATTGCAGAAAGTAATATGTACCTTGTACATGGTTCTGATGTTATTTTTGAGATGTAGGTACCTTTAAGAAAGGTAAATGCACCTGGCCATAAATTATGCTTATTAGGACCTCATTTGCATAATCTATGCTGAAACGTGTATTTTCCTTACCGTAAAAGCTACGGATGTAATATTTGAGATGTAGGTACCTTTAGGAAAGGTGAATATACCTGGACATAAATCATGAGCACCTCATTTGCTTAATTTTTGCATAAACTTGTATTTCCCTTACGGTACATGCTGTGGATGCCATATTTGAGATCTAGGCACCTCTAGGAAAGGTGAAAGCACATAGATTATGCTAATAATGACCTCATTTTCATAATTTAGGCAGAAAATTATATTTCCCTTCTGGTGAATACTTTGGATGTCATATCTAAGATGTAGGTACCTTTTGGACAGGTACATACACCTGGACATAAATCATGCTAATGAGAACTTCATTTGCATAATTTATGCAGAAATGTGTATTTCCCTTACGGTACCTGCTACGGATGTCATACTTCACATGTAGGTACCGTAAGGAGTAAGGAAGGTTAAATACACCGGGACATAACTTATGCTAATGCGGACCTCCTTTCCATAATTCATGCAGAAACTTTGTAATTCCCTTATAGTAAATGCTTAAGGATGAGATATTTCAGGTGTAGGATATGGAAGGGAATATCCTGCATTTTCTCGAAAATGTTGCCTTTCTAGTTTGCTTAATTGATAAGAAAATGCCATGATTCCAAAGTTGTAAATAACGGTAATTTGATACTTGCATTCGTAAGTTAAGTGAAGGTGAACATCATCATACATTAAGTATTCAATCCATAACACACCTTTCAAACACATATTTCGTACAAGTTAACACCATTCGGCGAAGGTATGGGATCGCCGAACTCTAGTTTTCACATGAAGTGAAGTGGGAAAAGTCGTGTTAGCTTTCCTAAGGGCACAACGTCAATGAGACAAATCAGGGGGGCCCGGTTTCGAACCCAGGACCTCTGGGTTGTGGGCCAAACACCCTGCCACTGAGCCACTTCAACGCCAGAATTGCTCTGCACACATGACTTTTCTCGCATGATGTCAGCAGTGGGTGAAAAGTTGCTGGAAGTCAGCATGGAATAAGCTGTGAAATCTCTGAGGACAATGAACTGGCCATGGGTCATCTGTGTTGTAAGAATTTGGTTTTAAGTGAAGTGCTTCTGACACCAATGACACTAAGAGTAAGATACAACAGTTCTTGATTACATTCAACCAAAATAAGCATCATTCAATGACCCTAGATGTTTGTATAAACTATACAGACTTCTGTTGTTATTGAACATCTAACTTCACACATCATACTTCCAGTTCTTGATCAAGTTAGTTCCATCCGTGACGTCACACTCAACTCACAGGGAACATGGTAGCCAGCTCGGAACCTTGCACCACGGCTCAGGGAAAACGTTCTTTTGAGAAGTTTTGTGAGCTCTGTTGTATGTACACGCGTTTGGTCATATATGCAAATGCATGTACATGAATGCCGCTTGTTGAGCAGCCCAAATATGAACAGACATACCCGTTCTTTTCATCAATATTTTCCAGACATACCTGTGTTGATACAGCCATCACAGTGATTATGATATTTCCAGATCACTACATTAGTAAACCATCAGGAGAAGAGAATCAGGAGAACAGAGAAGGCATGCAGAGCTGTCCAGCGCGTCGGGGAAGCCGTCAGTTTTGCCGTGGATCGGTTTGTGACAGTCGGCCAGGCCATCGGGGACCAGAACCAGGACATTAAACAGGAAATGTATGATGCCTGTCAGGAGGCCAGGGCAGCAGGTGAATTGATCTTTTTTTTTCTCCTCAACAACTCGACCTCCATTTAACGTCCTATCCGAGGGATGTCCCTTACCGAAGCTAGGTACTCATTTTCACCTGAGTGAAGTGGGGAAAGTCGTGTTAAGTGCCTTTCCCAAGGGCACAACGTCAACAAGACAAATCAGGGGGCCCCGGATTTGAATCAATGGCCAAGACCTCTTGGTTCTGGGCCAAACACCCTGCCACCGCGCCATTGCAACGCCACAATTACATGTAGGCATGTCACACCATTTTTTTTGGTAAGATATAACTTGCTGAAATTGTTGCCAAAGTACAGATCAGATTCTTCCGCTTAATATGCTTTTTATCCTGTCAAAATCGGACAAAGTTGAAATTTTTCAGAATTTTTCAAAGTTGAAAAGTTGGACGTTTTCATTAGAAGACACTTATCTATTGGCCCTATGGAAATGATTGACCTCAACATGGCACCAGAAATTACCACAAGTCCACAGTTATTACCTTCGTCGACGAAATGGTTTCGTCGACAAGGTTATTCGATGGTGCTTGTCTGTGTGTCTGTTAGTGAACAGAATAAGTCGAGAACGCCTGGATGGTTTGTTGTCGTAGTTGGTGTGTCGGTGTGTATGTGGGAAATCTCAAGATGATTAGATTTTGGGCGAAGTGTTTTGCATAATTAATGAGAAAAGTGTAAAAATGTGTTATATTGTATGCTGAAGTATGTGTACGTGTGGGCTCTGTTTTTCCAAGGCGTCATGCATAGGGCAAGGAGGTCCTGAGGGGTCATGTTGAGGGCAGGAAACGTCAGTTACACAAATTGGCTGTGAGCCAGCTGTAGGCATAATGGTAAGGTAGTCTCCAAGCAGACCTATGGGTTGGCTATAGCAGGGGCAGGTTTTGCTTCAGACTGTGAAAGGGAATTACTCAAGAAGGGCTTGGTGGGTGGTCATAAATTTCTGTAAGTACATAGCTTGAGTGCTGATGTACATGATTAGATACTTATTATGCAAATCAGTATCTAATTTGCATAATTAATGAGGAAAGTTTATATATCCATCAATTTCCATGATAGGACTCTTAAACATGTGACATATGTAACTGAGGAAGAGAGAAATATTAATAGATATCAGCTTTGCAAATGAGAACCTCATTGACATAATTAATGAGAAAAACTATAACTCGAGATGGTCTTGATGGATGGTCATGATTTTTGGTATGTAGATAGCTTACGTGATGCTTTGTATGATTGGATGATAATTATGCAAATCAAATTCTAACTCGCATAATTAATGAGGCAATTTTAAAAATCTGCTGTGTTCCATGATATGACTATTCAAATATGTGACATTTGTAACTAAGGAAGAGAGGAATGTTGATAGATAGGAAATATGCAAATGTGGGCCTAATTAGCATAATTAATGAGAAACTACTATAATTCCATACTAGTAAATGACGGCAATTTCATAATTGTGGCATTAGGAAGTTGTGTGAATGTGAACACCATTGAATCAAATTATGCTAATAAGGAGGGAGCTTATTTGCATAATTGATGATAAATGTTAGCATAACCTTCTTTGTTAAGCTCATAGTCATAACAAGGAGGTTTGGACAACTTATGTTGTTTGGGTGAAGAGGGTCAACTGGTATGATTGATGATTGATGAAAAACACTCCTAATACGTCAGTCATAAAGGTCAAAATCATTTGACGAAGGTATGAGGTCGTAGAACTCTTGTTTGCATATTTTTTAATGTAACTCTTAAACACTTTGACCAATATTGTTCAAATTTTCAGCATTTAAAGATAATATAACTGGACAGACTGTCATGTTTTATTTTTGACCTATATTCAGTATCTTATCTTAATTAGCCCTAATTAACCCTAACTAATTTATTCATCCACAATAATGCCAATCAATTAACATACATTTCTAAACATGCTGAAAACTGAAGAAGGAACTAGATGTTCCGACTATCCTGTTGTTGAACAGATCATTATGACAATACTGTATTTTTGCAGTCTTCGCTAATTGAAAGATATGCAAATGAAGGTAATTATTCTCAACAGAGGATGAACTGAACTGATCCTCAAATACACATGTACAACAATTTGTTTTACTTATCCCTATTTGTACTACCTATTCCCTAAAACAACTTTCAACTGTTAACCTACATTACATGTTGACTAAAGTACATGAATTTCTACAACAGGAGCAATAATAGATCTATATGAAAATGTGTTAATTGGCAATAAACTAATGAGCCATATATAGTAAAAGGCATACATTGTTAATGATGTACTCTAAGCTCTCAAATAGAAGTACCCCCTGGAATATAAGTACCCCCCAGAAAAATCTTCAAAATCTAATAAAAGTACCCCCTGGAATAAAAGTACCCCCCGGAAAATGTCAAAATTGACATGTAAGCTAGGTCTATGTTACTAATACATGTTCTCATGATATATGTGTGCATCTTTGACACTATTATTTGCAATTAGGGATATTAATGGACAGCAGATAAAGCCAAAAAATCCTTTGACACTTTTAGTTTGGAAATATAATCATTGTTACAACGTAAAACAAGAAGGCTGTCTAGTTCCAAAGTAACTGCAGTCATTTTTGGGTTACATTCAAAATTGCATGTTGGAAAAATCTACCCGCAATTTGATAAATCTAAGAGACTTTCTTACCTGGCTGAATAAATCTACTCTATACTATACTCTACATACTATAGACTTAGAGTCCATTCCGAGTCACCGCAAGGGTTTTATGATAATATTTGTAATAATTTTGAAAAATTTCTAATAAAAGAATATCTGACTGACAATAGTTCTAAATTTTTCTAAAAGATCAAATACAAAAATATGAATTTATTTGCATTTAATTAGATAATTTAGAAATATTTTGAAAGTAACTGCACAAAAACCTCTTTATTTGTAATAATTTCTAAACATCTATGTGATTATTTAACTTTTAGAAATATTAACAAGAAATGGTAGAAAATGGTTAACAATGGTAGAATGGTGATTGCCCCCATAAAAGTAGGTGCTAATCTGGCCCTTCTGTCTGCCTTTGTACATCTTTAGACTTCACTGCAGGACACCGCTCGGTCCTTTGTGGAAAGCATTCTTCCCTAAACTTCGCAAGGATGTGTGAATTGCTTTCTTCCCAGCCCTCTGGCCTATTTATAGAGATGTTACAAATAATGGTAGAAAATGGTAAGAAATTGTAAAAAATTGTAAATAATGGTAGAATTCTGTTACCATTATTTAGAAACCATTGTAAATATTATATTCTACATCATGAATATTTCTTAAGTTTTAGAAAACTTAAGAAATATCTATAAAGTTGAAATCACATTCAAAATATTCAAAAGTATCAAATCTCTTACACAAATAATAACAATAACTGGAAAATAGTTCTTAATTATGACAATAACAACCCTCGCGGTTACTTGTAATGGACTCTAGTATATAGTCAGTTGTTGACACAAAAACTCTGAATATTACAAGTTTAAAAAGAATAAAAATTTTAAAAAGAAAATTGAAAAAAAAAAAAAAACTTTTCAGCTTAGAAAATTCACAATGTAGCAAAAAAAGCAAAACAATAACTTGATTTTGCCTGTAGAAATCATTGAAATATTCGCTGGAATACGATCCTGGAATTATTAAACTGCAATGCTTAAAATGTAGCTAGGTGGCGTTGTCATTCTCTCGTGCGGTATTGCGAGATTTAGCGGGGTTTGGACTGAAGCAGTCGCCGTCTTGTTTGTTTACTCGACCCTCACCGAGCGCTGCCGTATTTTCGGACTGATTTTTGCGTTTCAGACACATCAAAACAAATTGACTATGGGTACAAAAGAATGAAAAAGTATCGGTAACTCATTGTTTTATTTGGTTGGACGGCGATTTCCGAGATTCAATTGAAAATTTGTCATATTTTATGAGAGTGATAGCGCGCGTGTGTGTGTGCGTGTGTGGTACCGGTGACTGTGAGTTAGCGCTCGAGCTTCCTCGGCCCAATTTTTTCTACAAATTGTGGCAAAATAGAGTTCTCAAGCTCAAAATCTAGGTTGCACACGGCGCTACCAGGAGTTAGAAATGAGTTGCGACAAGAAAATTGTGCTTGTGCCGGGTATTTTGAGTACTGCATCGACATTTTATCCCAATGCCCTGATCATGATTCTGAAAAAAAAAATAAACGTACCGTCTAAAATAAGAAAGTAACGGGCGGATTTTGAGCCGAAAAAAATAAACGTACCGGTACGTTTATTTGAGAGGTGAGAGTACACTGATATTGGCTGCTACATGAACTCACTGGTGTTGTTAGCTTGCTGAAACAGGTTCCTAACAATGTCTATACTAAATTTAATATTCCAATGCTTAATTAGTTAAATATGCTAATTAACATCATGATCAATCACAATGATAATAGTATGGTGCTAATTATAAGTATCAATACCTATGTTACCCATTCTAATAAGATCTATCATTGGTACATATGATAAGTTACCTACAGTACAGGAGACTTACAACTCACTATCTGACTAGTACAGTATCAGTAATTTATTTAGTGTTCAATTTATTCTCCTAAAGTAGCTTCTCCCTTTGAAAATTTGAAGAAGAAAATTGAATTTTCGTCACCAAGCACTTGATCTGATGTTTGTGTAATCTTCAACTTGTTCAAGTTTGCTTGAAGGCAGCCCACGTTCTCTGCACAGCTGTACCAGATATGCCACCTTTGTATCCACTGGAAAATCAAAAAAGGACATCTGAATGAAAATCATACAACTGTGTGACAAATTCGGACTGTATGATCATAACTTGGAAAATTGTTTGTTGCGTCCAAAGTATGCCATATCATCAGATATGAAAGGTATATTACATTCAGCATAAAAAATATATGACCATTCTACGGTTAAATAGCGCAGGATTTATGACAATAAGTTCAATTTTGAGCATATACAAAGTGCGCGATCTCATGCCCCCCTCCCCCGTCACGTATGCGCACACAGCGCATGTCATTTTTCGGGCTGTCGAAAAAAACTCTCAAAATGTATCGCTAAACCCACAAGCCAAACTCGCCTAAATAGAAACAAAAACTACACCATGATGACCACAATATATCTATATTTGCGACAGTATAGCCTATAGGGACAAAGTTGCTAAGTACAAGAAAAATAGCAAAAATGTCCACTTACTTCTGCAGGTTTCTCCCGTATCTTCCATATCTCCCGCCTGGAATGACATAGAACTTTTGTCCCACCACTGGCGTGAACCTTGATCTCTGCCCTTTCAACTGAAACCATTCCCAGAGTTCTGCGTTCTACACCGGCTTGTGGCTTTTGATTTGAAAATGGGACTTCCGCCGGGCGGGCCTTGAAATCACGTGCCGCGTCCGCGGTGTCAGAACGGGGCGGCTTTTCGGCTGCATCTCCAACTTATATGATTTTTAGCTCCTTGTTCGATTGATATTTTCAACTAAAAACATAATAGGCGTGATAGCAAATCATCCATTGTTTCTTGACAACGATTTTCAGCGGCATAATGCATACGGATGATTTCTAAGATTTTTTAAAAAAGCATTTACTGCCTCGCGCGCCGCCGCATTCTAATGCAAAAAACGCGGAGGTCGGATATGCCTACCACAATAGTTTGGATAAAGTAGCATCCTGTAGTGTTCGATTACATTATGTAGCAAGTGGCAGAGCTGGTTATCATATAAATGAATGTGGTTGTGTAAGAATGAACAGAGCAGTAGTTAGGCTAGACCATGTTATATATTTGGCTGCAAATGTTACATGTCTAGTTCAAAGTTGCCGTTGTTGTTCTGTAGGTGACAGCATTGCTACTATCACAAATGTCCAGTACCAGCAGGGGGATGATGAGCTGCTGTTTAAGGATAAGAGTCAGATGGTGCGTGCAGCAAGGGCCCTGCTCTCATCTGTCACTAAAGTACTCATGGTGGCAGACAAGGTCATGGTCAAACAGCTCTTATGTGCCAAAGACAAGGTGAGGTTATCCAACATGTTTGTCCAAACATGTAATATACTGACAAGAAATTTAATCAGGTGACATACTTGGTACTGGTAAAGCTGAAGAAAAGGAGTAAGCAAATGTGTAAAGTTTTTGAGTTGCATGCATGGGTTCGATTTCAGGTTCCTTGCAAAGTACATGTTACTTTTGCTCATCAAAAGTGGTAGCTAAACAAGTTATACAATGATTGTATATGTACAAATATGCTGTGTTTGTATTATGTTTTGTAGTGTAAGAGGTGGGACAAAGCAAGCACAACCTTGCTGTCATATCAAACAGAAGTTAAGTGTGCCACTTCCTTTTTCTTCAAGGTTCTGACCAGTTTAGTCCATCTGGAGGAGGTGTCCAACTTCTCCGAGTTTGTTCAGTTATTCAGCCAGTTTGGGACAGAGATGGTGGAGCTGGCGCATCTGTCAGGAGACAGACAAGCAGTTTGTACCATCTTTACTTATAGTCATCTGAGGAAAGAACTCTATGATTGTGTTGTAGATGTTTTCTATTGAGTGGAAAATGAGTTATGGATAATATGAGGGTGATTCAAAACAAACACAATTTCTATCATAGCAGGTTCATTTTTGTATGAATTGAGTTGAAATTTGGCACAAATATAACAAGAGTTCCACGACCTCATATCTCCATGAACAATTCTATTCATGCAAATGAATTACACATTTGCATAATGTATGCTTGGTCATAAACACCTTCATCTTACTTACACATGTTGCAATATTGACAGTCCTGTAATTTTCCAATTAGATGAATTAGGCCATAGCAAGTAAATTTTATGGATGACATCCTCCGCAGACTCAAAAATTAATGAGATAGGGCGAAAAAAAAGCAAGGCGGGCCAAAAAAAAACAAGATTCATATATTTTAAAATTTTGATATCATAAATCTTGTTAAATAAGAATTGAGGCAACGAAATATGATATCATGACCAACAGATCTTTTATTCCTGTATTCAACCAATGAGGTTTCATATATAATATAAAACCTCCTTGATTCAACAGTAAACATGTCCTTGTATATGTGTATAACGTTACATCTCAATAGACGCAACTACAACAAATGCAGAAAAGAGCTTGTTGTACCATCATCTGAAGCAACTACACTGGTATTCATATGCGATGAAACGCCTTGTGTATACAGCTCAATTAAGTAGAAACTCCCCCTCCCCCCATTATTTATATAATGGCCTTGCTAGAACAAATGCAGAAAACAGCTTGTTATTGCAGGGCTCTAGCCAGCCTGAAATTTTATCCCGTAAGCCCAAATTTTCGGTATAAACCTAACATGTCAAGCGCCAAAGGCGCGAGGCGTCGCGCCGTAGGCGCGACAATTCTAGGGGGGTCCGGGGGTATTCCCCCCCGGGAAAATTTGAAATGTAGACCCTCTGAAACGCTATCTCCAGCATTTTGAAGGGAAAGTTTTGCTGGTAGATAAAGCTTTAATAATGCCATCTCTTTTGGTGAAAAATTACTTGGGCCTTCGTTGTATACAATCGGCAAATAAATTAAATTTAGCACCACAAAACTTTCTTATATATTTGACAATTATACACGTGAATTTTGTCGGCAGAAATAAAACATTTTCAACACCGGTCCCGTTTGCGCCCTGTACTAAATATAGTAGGAAATGAGACACCCTACTTTGGACAGAACGCCCTAAAGACGTTCAATATTTTCCTTCCATGTTTTCCATGGTCGATTTCTCCGGTAACTTCCACTTGATTTGATCAAAATTCAAGCCTTCAAATAGTCCCATCGTCGCACCAAATATCAATTTCCGATAAAACCTCGCGGATTCGCGCTAAAGCTAACATCTCGTGAACCGCGAGACTTGTATGTCATTGGTCCATTTTCCGTGACGCGGCGTGAACGAACGCTGTTATTGGCTACGTAGACAACATCTGATTCTGAGGTCTCAAACTCTCAACACCAGTTTTCGCGGGAAGAAAGTGTGCGTGTAACTCGGCGTAAACTTTAACAATATTTCCACAAAATACGGAAACTGGCTGGTAACTACCGGAGTATTTTTTGTGTGGCTATAACTGGCGGTGAACCGGGGAAAACAGCAGAAAAAAACGCCAGCCCGATGCGACCGGCCAGTGGGGCACTGGTAGTGGGGAGGGGGGCGTACGAGGCTGATTTTCTCTCGGCCCACGAACCACTGGCAATTGCAACCTCCGGGCCTTCGCTTCAAACTTCCGCTTCTTTTCTGGAGATCTTTGCAAAAGTTCAAGCCCTGTCTATATCTTTTCTCCCGATTTTTGTCCGTCAAGGTTTACGGATTGGTTTTAATTTTTTTCCGTAACCAGCAGCAAAGTCCCGTAAATTTACGGCAAAACTGGCGCTGGCTAGAGCCCTGTGTTATTGTACCATCATGGGCAGGAACCACACTGGGTATTCATATGCAACGAAACACCTTAGACTGTCAACATTAAACTGTTCTTGAAGATGTGTTTTCAGTTCAATTAACTAGAACAAACACAGAAAACAGCTTGTCATACCATCATGGGCAGGAACTACACTGAGTATTCATATGCAATGAAACACCTTAGACTGTCAACGTTTACAACATATTTGCCCATTTTTGGCATGTTGATCACCGTCGGAGGGCAATGAAATTTCTTGTTTTTTATTTCAAAATCAGGTGAAAATTAATGAGCGCGCTGATGTCATCCATAAAAATTACTTGCTGTGGCCTTATGGTGTTTTTGCATTAGTTATGCAAATTAGGAATTTATTTGCATAATTGGTATCTGTTGATGCTCCACTTTCCATAAACTACATGTTATATGTATTTGAGTCTGATAGTGGTAAACACTACAAATATAGATTTTCCTCATTAGCTATGCAAATTAAGTCACAATTGGCATAATTTGCACTTCATTATGTATATCTCTGTCTAAGCTACCTGCATACTAAGTATCTTATTGACAGTCCTATAATTGTCCAATTAGATGAGATATGGTGTTTTGCATTAATTATGCAAATTAGGAATTTATTTGCATAATCGGTATCTGTTGATGATCCACTTTCCATAAACTATAACGTTACATGTATTTGAGTCTGATAATGGAAAACACTGCAAATATAGATTTACCTCAGTAGTTATGCAAATTAAGTCCTAATTAACATAATTTGCACTTCATTGTGTACATCTCTGTTTAAGCTAACTGTATACTAAATATCATGGAAATCCATCGTTCCTTTGTTCAGTTATTCTCCTTAGAAGATTTTAACAATAACGCCCCTGCAGTTCCAGAGCAAGCTGCTAGGGGGCCCAAACCCACACCAAGTCTTCATTACACTGCAAGCTATCTGCCACAGAAAAATCAAGACCATAGCACGTCCAGGTCAAGAGATACAAAAATGGAATTTCTGCTGCAGTACCGAGGTCACATACCAGGGGGCCCGAAATTGACCTTGAATTTCGGCTTCACAACACCTGACCACATACCAAATATCGTAATCCATCAAGAGGCTCTTGAGTTCTGCTGTCTACAGTGGTCCGGAAACACAAACAGACAAACAGACAGACAAACACACAGACACACCCAAAACTATATCTCCATTTTTCATGGAGATAATTAAAGGAACATCTCTTCTTGAGACTGATGTAAGTCACTGTATTTTTCACATTTTTACCAGCGACTGAGTTGACTTCAAGTTGACCACACCCTTGGAAGCTTGTCGGAGGCGAAAAGCAGTAAAAGGAAAGTTCAATTAGCAGTTAAGTATGACCCACTTACAATTATTGTAGGAGACTGAAACTGCACAGGTATCAAAATGCATATCTCTATATATAAGCCACATGCTTATTTTCATCTCTGAAATCTAATCAGTTTTTCTTTTTTCGTTCCTAGCGTGGAGTGAGATATGAGTTTGATTCAGAGCGGGTATCAGGGTCCTGAATATGCGCTATGTCGATAAGTCCTTTTTGTATACTGATTGTCTATAAAGTCAGAGAAATGAAAGTAAGCACACGTCTTAATCGTTAAACCCATAATATCTGTGTCAAGTTTCATTTCCATTAATTAATGGAAAAGTAGTCTACCAGGTCTTTAATCAACAAATCGCGTATTCGGCTATGAATTCAACTGGCTCTGATATCACACCTCACTCTATTCTAGCAGCTGTAAAAGAGGAACTGTAAAGAGTTCAGAAACCAAATTTTGCATGTAAGTCATAGAGACATGTATCATCACACAGGTGTAAAAGCTTCTTACAGTAATTGTAACTGGGTCAGGACTGACTTGTCCTTTCCTCCGACAAGCTTCCAAGGGTGTGGTCAACTTGAAGTCAACTCAGTCACTGGTAAAAATGTCAATACAGTGACCTACATCAGTCTCAAGAAGAGATGTTCCTTTATATTTGTGCCAAATTTCAACTCATTTCATACAAAAATGAACCTGCTATATATATAGCAGGTTCATTTTTCAACTGATAGAAATTGCGTTTGTTTTTTAATCACCCTCGTATAACAATTAAAATCATCACTGTTATGTTGTGTATATGTGTGCTTTGTGTCTGTGGTATGTGTGTATATAGTTTATGTGTGTGTGCCGATGTATGATGTGCCTGTGTGTATACAGTGTATGGGTGTTTGTGTGTGTGGTGTACATGTCTGCATGTGTCTGTGTGTATGTATGTGTGCATGTATTTGGTGTGTGAGAGAGATTGTGTTTGTATGGTGTGTGTGCATATGTGAGTCAGTGTGAGTGTTATATGTGTTTGTGTGTGTGTGAGTGCCCGGAGTCATCATCATTTTGGACAAGGCACCTCTTTGACTAATACGGTACATATTTTTGCTTCAAGTGAAGAAGATCATAAGGAGCTAGTGCAGACATCTGCTGTATTTTATCTTCAGGACTTGAAGGATGAAAGAGCCAGAGCAAAGATGGGTGCAGCTCGTGCAGTACTGGAGAGGTCTACGATGATGCTGCTTACTTCCTCTAAGGTTGGATTAGCTCAATAACTGATTGACATTATGATGGTTATTGTCGATGAAGGTTAGACATCCAGATAGAACATTACATAAAGCAAGTTGAAGCAACTGGGTAAATTCTCAGAAGAGTCAGATGTTTCAATACAATCATAGCATCCATTCTCTTTCATCATTGCAGTGACTGAGAATCCTGTGACTGAGTATCTACATTGATATGTTTATGAGTTACTCAGATCTTCATGATACAAACTTTCCTAACGTTTCTTTATTTGTCAGACATGCCTGCGCCATCCGGACTGTGCCCCTGCTGTCCAGAACAGAAACAGTGTGTTCCATCAGATGAGAGAAGCTCTGTGTGCGATGGAGAGAGTTGTTACTGAGGGGAGCTGTCTGCAGGATGAAGGCAGTCTCATGTCACCTGTGTGTCTACACAATGTGGTTAAACAGTTTGAAGTGAGTATGGGTGCATGGCAACTGGCAGAACTTTACTCCTTCAGCAGGTGTCTCACCGGGCCACACCTGTTTGCGAAAGACATTCGCCAACTGGTGCAAACAGGTGCCAACTGGTATCACTTTGTCACCTGAAATGGCAAGTTTTATTCAAATTTCAAGAAAATTACAATTGGCAAGTCTCTTTTTGATATATCTTGATGATTGTTCATAGGTTTTTGATTCAGTGACAAAACTTAGCCTCCGATGCAGTCCTTCCCGCCCGCAAAAAAAAAATTGAAAAAAAATCGCTGCTGGAAGGACTGCAACGGAGGTTAGACAAAACTGCGATTTCCCATAAAGTTATCTTGTATCTAGTTTGGGGCGGAAACTGAGGATGGGATATTCCTGGTCTGGCCATTTTGTTTGTAGAGGTTATGTATTTACCCGTGTGTCACATGTCAGTGTGGCTGCAAGCAATAATTGGTTAAAAATTCGCAAGGTTGCCACAATAATCTGTTGTAAACAGGCGCAGTCTAGTGAGATACCTGCTTTAATGCAATGTGATAGTACATGTACAACCCAGGTACATACAGGTCTTAACTAACCTGCTAGAATTGACGTACTTTTCAACACCCAAGGTGCGGCTGCACCAGATCATCGGTCAGACTCCGGCCTTCATCAGTGTTTCGTCCCCTATGTCTGAGACACTTCTGGTCGGCGGGACGGCAGGGTGGACGTCTCCATCCTGCCTCTGGCACAGCCGCCTCTACTTCTTCCAGTCCTTGTCCTTTCTTCTAATCCAGATGACAAAACTGCTCTTTTCTACCTCCTCAGACACCTGTCGCACAAGCTGAGCCTGTGCCTTCCCTCGAATCTGAAGGTCCCTGCACAACCGCAGGAGTGAAGCTCCCACAAACCCACGAACTCCTACTTCGACTGGGTACAACTGGGTTCTCCAGCCCTTCTCTTTACACTGCTGGACTACATGTAGTTCTTCGTACTTCAGCTTCTTCCTCTCGTATGCTGTCTGGAGATTCTCCTCCCAGGGTACAGTCAATTCCACTATGATTACTGACTTCTGATCCACAGACCACAGGACAAGGTCTGGTCTCAGGGCTATTTCACATATGACACTTGGGAAGTGGAGCTGTTTATCCAAATCTACTGACGTCTCCCACACTCCTCTACAAAGTGGGCCTCCTCCTGTGTTACTGCCATGGGTAGGCGCTACCCCTCTGGGCTTTTGCCCTCTTCTTACAAACTGGATAGACTGCAGTGGTGCCTCAGTTCCCGCAGTCTCCTTTCTCACTTTCTCTAGGGTTACTGCAATCTGTCTCAGTACCTTGTTGTGTCTCCATGTGTACCGGCCCTGTTGTAAGGCAGTTCTGCAATTTGACAAAATGTGTTTCAGTCCAGCTTGTTCTCCACCACACAGCTGACAGGACTCTTCACTCTTGAACCATCGGGTGAGGTTTTGAGGGCTTGGGAGGACATCATATACTGCGCGTAGGAGGAAACTCACCCTAGCATTATTCATGCTCCACAAGTCACTCCAAGTGAGCCTCCTCTCTACCGCACCTTCCCAGTTCAACCATGCTCCTTGCTGTCTCTGGCCAACAGCTACCACCCTTCTCTTCTCCTCCTCCATCCTTCTCACCTCTTGAACCACTAGCTGTCTTCTTTCACTGGAGTTGGCACTTGACCACCGCTGGGTTTTCTCCCCCCAGCCTAGCCCTGTCCTTCCCAACTGGACTGAACCCACCAGGTCTTTATGTTGAAGTCTGCTTGTTGCTTGGTTGATGGCCTCTTTGGCTTTCCACTTTCTGCCGGTGTTAATGTTCTTGTTTGCTGCTCTCATCACTGAGGAGTCTCGTGACCCTTCCAACTCAAGAACCAGTCAAACTTTCTCCACTTTGTGTTCCTCTGTAATAGACGTGAGTGGGAGACTTAACATGTTGTTGCCAAACAGTGCCACAGATGATAGGCATTTCGGAACGCCTAGCCATCGGCGAAAGTAGGCATTGGCTTTTCTGTCGATCTGCTCCACTGTTGTGATAGAAATACTGTAAGTTTTGAGGGGCCATTTTAGCCTAGGAAACAGGAGAAACTGAACACACCATACTTTAAGTCTTCCTGGAAGTTCGCTCCCATCTATGCTCTTAAGGCCTCTGGCAGCTTGCTCTACTACCTCTGGTCCCCTCTCGGTATCCTTCAGACTACTTGTATATAGACGGCCTAGACTTTTCACTGGTTCTTCTTGTATGGTCGGAATGCTTTGGTCATTTACTGAGAATGTCCTGTTACAGAAACAGGTGCTATACGTCCCCACATACCAGTACAGGGGTCAAAATAATGTCTATCTGTTCCCTGTAATGTTGCAAGCAGGTGTTCTTATTGGGGATTACCACAGCCTAGGCTTCACTGCACTGTTTCCTGGCAACTTGTAATTTAGGATGCTGAGCCAAAACGTTTTCTTCAGATTTATAACTTGATAAACACAGTGGTGTTATGTTATGTTCTTTTCGAGGTCAGGATGACATACTCTGGAGATGGGGAAAAATCCAGCAAAAAAAAATGCTGCTAACATTTCAAAATTATTGGACGTTGAAGCTGGTAACACTTATTGAACCACAGAACAAGGTGTATCAAACAAGCAAAAAGTTTTTGGGTATGGAAAGAGGTAGGTTAATGATGATTGAAGGATGTAGGTTGTCTTGTTCTTCCCTCTTCTCTGCGTTGATTTCCCTACAGAGAAACGTAAATGCCAGGAGCAGCCAAATTCATGAGTGGCCAAGTGAAAGCCACTCTTGACAGGACATCTTTGGAATTGTCTGAGCGGTACTCGCTGGCTGTTACAAGTCATTTGTAAAGCTGTGCAAATGTAACAGTCCCCTAGTCAACACTGATGGCAAACCAATGAACAGTTTTTCTTGACAAGTGTTCTTCGATGCTGTACAAACAAACGTAGTACACACAACCATAGTTCAGACAAATTCCTCAGGTTTTGCGGTAGAACATATCAATTTTATGGCAAGCCCACTCATGCTGGCCTCTTTGTGGCATAAGTCTGCATGGTCGTGAGTTCTGAGGTGGAAATCTTTTTTTGCAGACATTTGAAAATTGATGAGCACACAGATGTCTTCCATAAGATTAGATCAGTGTGGCTTTATGACAGAACTGGTAGAGCTGCAGAAGAAGGTAAAGCTACTTAACTGTTGATATGTTGTTGATACCTACTGCCTTCCCCATGTACTGCAGGATGCTGTAGAGAGAACAAGAGTCACCCAGGTGCAGCCGACAGACAAGGAGAAGTTGGAGGAAAGTCTGAATGTCATCATTGACCAGGCGAACGACTTCACTGACTCTGCTTACACATCACACGAGCATCGGGAAAAGATCCTCGCGCTGTGTGAGAATGCTCGCATGGAGCTACAAGCCTTACTTCAGGTGGACGCAAACAATGTAAGCTTAGCTTAATCTGTTTGAACAACTTGAAATCGTAACCGTGTAAAAAAAGAAAAAAGCATCATGACATACCTGCACAACAGCCCTTCCAAAACAGTTCTTCCAAGACTGTTTGACAGAAGCTAATTTTTGCCTGTGGGTCAGAAATCCGAGATTGTGGATTCACTACAACACTCGTCTGATGAAATGATTAGGGTTGGCTTTTGAAATTCATCTGCGTCAGGACGACTACTCAAGTCATACGCAGTAACGCTCAGTCGCATTTCCCAATTTTACCTGCTGTAAGCAATTTTAGTTTAATGGTCTGCCTGCATAAACAGCAATTTATGTTGCATGACCTTTCACCCACATCCAGGCATGCTTGAACAGGGCCTGTATGGGGCAGCATATTATTGTGCAGTTGTGTCCAACCTTGCCTTGGCTGAACTATATTGTGCATGCATGCGTGTAGGCCTATAGCGGTGCCTTGTGACAGGTGTGGAAACGTTGTCCCTGACCCCTGATCTGTTTGTTTTACATGTCATTGTTGCACTGATCCCCCAGTCTTGCCCATGGTTTTACTGCTGTGTTGTTCTGTATCCTGTTCCATGTTGTCCTGCATTCTCGTCCTGTTTTATTTGTCTCTGTGTTTGTGTAAGCTGGTCTACCGCAGAAGGCGCCTCCACATGCACCCAGCTTTTCTCCCTCCTGGTTTGTGGAACAGGAAGGCAAGTTGATCAGACCTGTTGGTGCAGGCATTAAATGAACGTTTACTGAAAGTCATGTGAGAATGATCTGATAGTGATAGTGAGTTGTGCAATATTGCTAGTCTATCGTGTGGCATTAATAGTCATTGTGATTGCTGAGAAAGCTCTAAAACGTGTCAAACCAAAACAGTTAAATGTTATTTGTTCACACACTGTTGCATGCAAGTTATAGCTGCAAACACACAGACACAGAAAAAAAAAGTATCCCTGTCAAAAATGAGGTGGACACCAAACCCCAGGCTTGTTAAATGTTATAGATTACTGATGTATATCTGAATTTGTTGCAGCCCAAATATTATGTCTTACCTGAATCGTTTCACTTCTTGATTTTGTCAGACCATTTTGGCGACACCTCAGGGGCGAGCCTAATAGTATACTTTACGCCCGATTTGTAAGAATTCCCAAAATTGTACAGGCATGTCTGGAATGTGTTAATGCATGCATTGTTGCAACATATGAGTATTCCCTGGGGAATTGGTTTTGAAGTTGCCTGTCACTGTTGATTTTGAAAGTGATGGAGTTGGCAAGCAGTTTGATTCGTCAATTCAATGATGGTATGTTTCGGTATGTATTTGTCAAAATATAATACTTTGAAGTGACAGGGTGGTGATGTATTATCTATTTTAGCAGTAAATGTAGCGAAGGTTGTGACCACCATCTGTACCTAAGTAAATTGCTTTTTAAATTTTTTGTTGCAATATATGTATGAAGTAAAGGGACAGTTATGTCTGTTGATCTACATGTACTAGTATTTTAGCTGTATCTTTATCCAGGGCTTGTTGCAATGATCTGAACATTTTTAGAGAAGTTTTTTTTACAAGAGCAAATAATATGTTACAATCCTTTATACTGATAAGATACAGCTGGAAATAGAAATTTCAAACCTTTGTGTCTTAAATAAGTTGTTCTTGTTTGAAATAAGAATGATCTGAACACAATAATCCTTTGAATTTTATTACATCTGATTTGAAATATTGAATGACTCAGTTGCAAGCAGCTCATATGTCATCAGGTTAGGGATTGTTTAAATCCCCTACGTTGGAAAAGAAACAGACAAGCACATTGTTTTTATTAACAAAGCTAAACTTTTCCTCCAACACTATATGAGAAACTGGGACTTACCCCAAATTTTCGGTTGACTCCATCAACTCTGTTCACGGAATGACCCGGCTACTGCAGCGTGATGTCAGCGACACGTGATCGCAGTAGCGGACAGTGTAGAAAGTCCAGCCCTAATACTAGAATCCCACCTGAATGCCAGATGGTAACACACACAAAGACCAAGAAAGAAACACATGTTCCGCTTTCAAACCAAAGGTCTAACTGAGGGGATTTGTCGTAAAATTTCCTTGCTGGCATGTTGTCATGTCCTGGAGCCTAGGAGCTAGCTGGCCTGTTCAGGTCCTAGAAGAATTCTGGCATCCAGGCTATATAGGAATGCTTTCTTTGTTCATACCCCAACCTGTTTTTGTTGTGTTTCTAATTCTGTGTGTCTAGTAAGTGTGAGTCTGTGTTTTTCCACATACTAATACAAATTTTGGCAAACATAACTCATGACATGCAAGAAGCTACGGATAAAGCATGTTTAAATTATTAATTACGATTTTTGATTTATCAGATTCACTATACAGAAT
Source organism: Branchiostoma lanceolatum (assembly GCF_035083965.1). Taxonomy (NCBI): domain Eukaryota; kingdom Metazoa; phylum Chordata; class Leptocardii; order Amphioxiformes; family Branchiostomatidae; genus Branchiostoma; species Branchiostoma lanceolatum. The sequence goes on from NC_089736.1 coordinate 17,366,098, forward strand.
TTCTGATCGGTAAAACATAGTACAATAGCTTTGAAACAAACTGTGCGACGTGTCAGTAGCTGACCCTGATCATAAACTCCTCTCTCCAAAAATTTTGCCAAATTCATCCTGCATTATTTCTTCCGTGAACGTTTCTGCTTCTTTTATTGCCAAAAGATATACTGGTGCGGAAACAGTAAAACTTCAGAAAAGTGTTATGGCATTCGTTCATAGCAGAGGCGCAGAAAAGTTCTTTACTACAGAGCACTGTGCATGTTTTGATAGACAAGTTCTGTAACAAGAATGTTTAGGAGGGTAAAGTCATAATTTGGTTTCTGTAATGAGAGTTGGACTTAAAAACGCACCTGTAGTGAATAGATGTATTTTAGTTACGGTCCTGGTAATGTGTTCCTTGATCATTGCCTTATACAATGTGAGGATGAAAGGGGGAAGCCATGATCAGAAAATACATAACGTGTATATGTAAATTGAATATTGGTCCCCAGAATGATTTGATAATAGCAAACTTTACATCGTCGCCATGGCAATGCTTTTTCATTGCCAGGATTTTTTGTACTGTGTAGCTGTTGTATGAATGCTAAACACATTATGCAGTCTAATCAGTATGTTACATCTTCATTGATTTCTGTGACTTTTGTAGAAAACAGAGGAATGTAACCTGTTGTAATATGTTTCTATAAGGACCAGGGTGGGAAGTTGGACACAACAGAGGAACTGGAGACAGCCATCATCAAAACATGCAAGTCTATGAAGGATCTGAAGAAACAGGTGAGAGAATCGTTTCATATTTACTCCCCTCAAAATATCCACAGAAATCTGTCTAATATTCTTGGTCTGCTAATATTTTTGGCCAAAGCCTGGTGGATATATGTTTTACATGATTGTATTCACCCACACCTTGTACATGTACTTAGTTAGTACTCATCACCTGTGATTATCTAACAGACAGATCATTGGTGCCTTGAATGGCAGGCACGCCTGCTACCAGCTTGATGACTGTAGCACAGTACTGTGACATTAAATGTTCAAATCAAGTTTACCAGATGGCAGAGTTCTGTCCCCAATGAAACAGTTGGTCCTTACTTTCTGCATTATTCGAATATTTGTCAGAGGCAGGGTAACAGAAATCAAACCTCCAAATGCCTGCGCGAACCCAGTTACCATGGAGTTATGAGGACAGTGTGATGACTAGGGACCAATCAGGGGGCCAATCAGAGCTTTGACCTATGATATAGGCCAGTATTTAGATGCCAATGATTTCTTTATCAAACTATTTGGTAGGGCAGCAGTCAGGAGCAAACCTGAGCTAGAATACTTCCTAGTCAATTTGGTGCAGTCCAGTGAGATACCCTCGAAGGAAACTCACAAGTGCTCAGTTTCATTTTTTCCCTTTCCAGCTCCAAAACACAGCACTTGACCAAGCATCAGAGATCTTCAAGACTAATGAAGACCATGATATCTTATCAACACTGAAAATGTCGGGAACTCAGGGAGATGCAGGAAGGGTGGAGGAGTACTGTGGAAAATTTGCAGAACATTCAGAACAGCTAATTGAGGTGTGTTCTCCACGACTGGATATGTCATGTACTTACAGAACTGTAACAACTGCAAATGACGAGTAGACGAGTAGATAAAATGAATCATCCAATGGAATTGTGATTTTAGAACAACTGACTGTAACCTCTCTCTATAGAATGTATATTATATAACTGTAACCCCCAGTGCAATTCAAGTAACCAGGCTGTTTGTTTGTTTTCCTGTATATATTGAATAATAAGCCATGCCAAATATTCAAATGACTTTGTCTAAAATACAGCTTGAAGTATGGTTTAACTTATCGATAGTAAGGATTTACAATTATTATAATTATTATAATAATTGTGATACTGGTCAAAAGTCGATTTTGCTCATATTTTGCTCTTAGTCTTAGTGGTACTTGATTTTGCACATAGTACTTACAGACATAGACTATGCCTCAAAATAATTTTTAGTCCACATCTCAAAATGGCTTTTATTAGCTCAACATCCACTGTTGCCATGGTAACTGACAGCAGTATTAGTTGGTATTTCTTCATAGTTTTGACTAAAGGCATTACAAGCAGCTGTCTCAGCCTATGTCAAACCTACAGACATGGTCTGACACCTGTTTGTGGCACCTGAAGACAAAACTCAGAAAGAAGAGAAATGAAATGTACATGATTGTGAGGTCATGGTCATTTGAATTTTGAAGAAGACTGTAGTTAGAATTTCAATAAAAAAACTCATGCTGATTTATGTATAGCATGAAATTTTACCTCAATATCAACTATAACAATTACCAACACAATGTGTTGTTTGTAACTATGTCTAGGCCTGTAGACTGTTGAGGCACATTGCAGGGAACGACCCACTCTATATCACAGCCTGCCATGCAGAGAGCTGCATCAGGAACCTCAGTCCACAGGTATCTAATATTGTGTCTATTGTTAACTCAGTGTGTGTAGTACAGGTTCATACATGGAGGCAGACAGAGATATACATGTCAGGTAATACTAGTGTGGCTACCTGGAATACGTGGGGTCATGTGGTGTAACGTCAGGTTTTTGGCCCGGAACCCGGTTGTCTCAGGTTCGAATCCCCTGACACCACTGATCTTGTGCCCTTGGGAAAAAGGCACTTTACACAACTTTCCTCACTCCACCCAAGTGTAAAAACGTGTATATTATGTGTGTGGGTCATGACACCACCAGCCTGCAATTCTAATCAAATCAAAATCAATGTCACTGTTTAGTTTCCATTGATTGTCCATTTCAAGCATTCAATCAGGTGGAAATGAAGTCTTTGGGCCATGTCATATGTATGTTGACACAAACTGAGTCTTCTCCATCAATCCATCATGATATCTGAAGAGAAATTGGACATGTCCAGCCATAGGGCAGAATGTTCAAGACAAATACAAATACAATACCAGTAGTGACTGTACTCATTATATTTGTCAAATAATGCTTTTCAGTTGGTGACTGCAGCGCAGACCCTTGTGGCAAACCCGGCTTCCAAAATTGCGCGAGAAAACCTGGATGTTTTCTGTGAATCCTGGGAGTCACAGATCAACGAGATGTCCGTACTCGTCAAGGAAATTAACGACTTCTGCTCAGGCAGGAAGGGCGAAAAGACGGTGTACTTGTCACTTCCTAGGCCAGGGGTAAGAACAATTTTCATCACTGTGTTGTATATACTGGTACATGAACCCCCCTCCCCCTTCATAGATATACCTAATGAACTGGTTGGGTCTAGGCCAGGGCTGTCTCCATAACTGTCCAGAAAAAATTTCACCCTGCCCACCCAAAAATCTGAACATGAAGACATGAAATGGATGCAAATGTATTTTTGTTAATGAAAAAAGTCTATTGAGTTAAAACATACAACATACAATTAAAATATCTAAAAAGTTTGGAAATTTGATTTCGTTTGATCATATCTCAATGAATACATTGTGTTATTCTCACTCAGTCCGTCGAGCTTGCTCAGAATCTTCCCATGACTACTTTTCTCCATGATTAACCTCTCGTTGTATTATATATCATTGAAAAATAATGGTGCTATTGTAAAGGGTAAGAAATAAGCTTTACAATGATACCTTGATAAAGTAACAACGAAGGAACGATTTATCAAATTGTAGTTTTTAAAATTTTTGTGCTTATTGTGCTTTTGTGCTATATTAGTGTAGATTGTGTACTGGTTTTGCAAAACATTCCATCAACAAAATATGAAAGAAATTGGATTTGGCTTGCAACACTAAGTTTCTTTTATATGGCCCCTGATTGCCAACACTGCTCAGTCATTAACTCATATAATGTGTATGCTTTGCTTAGATCCAAGCCTTCATTAATGTCAGTAGATGTATTACATCAATATGACTGAATTGATGACTTGTTTTAGACAAGTTGAGTGTTCACACATCTTACTGTAATTTTGCTTCCCATGCCATGGCATCTCAGCTCTATGTGCAGTACTACCCGGTAACTATTTGCACAGTGAATGTGTCTGTTAGCATAAGGCAGCATGACCATTTTTTTCCTGCCACCAATGTGGTGGGGGCTTTCTATCAATTTACGTCACTGAGCGTTTGCACGACTTGTGACAGGTTACTGCTTTTGTAGTTGAAACTAGTGAGCTGCATGCAGCAAGGATGTTCAGTTCCTTTTATGTGTACAAATATATGTTTATATTTCTTGTCACCATGCTTTTCAAGATGTAAGCAATCAAGTACTCAATGTTATCACTTCCATTCAAGCCCGACTAGATTTAAGTGTGTAGTGCTGAAAAGTTTTTCAAGATATTTGCATGACTCCTGTGTAGTATTGCGTGCTAAAATTTCCATTGGGCACTATGGCATTTCAATAAAGTCAATCTCTCAGATTCATGTGAAATGGAAAAAAAATGACCATGGCATAGACAATATACAGATGGCATTGAATATAACACCATAGTTCAAGATATACAAAGTAGGACATCATTTGCATATAAGTTAGAGATATCATAGGATCGGGTCTTAAATCACTAGATATACATTGTCTCTTAATTTCGAGTCTTTAATCTCGTGTGTATATTAAATTGATATGTTAGGTTAGGTTAGGTTAGGTTAGGTTGGAAACATGAAGGTATTAATGTATTAAGGGAACTAGAAAGCTTGCCTTCTAGTGATCATAATGGACTGATGTTTGTATTGTGTACTGTTGACATGCTGTTTGTTTTTTACACAGAAACATGGGACCACCTTGAAGACAATCAAACCCGTAAAGCTAGATGCCGAGGTATGTCAGGCACGTGTAGTAGTACGCTGCTTCCACTAGACTACTACAGCTTTGAAACACAAAATTTAACACAAAATAACTAGGTATAAAGAAGCTTTATTCACTCTGATATTTCTTTTGAAAGGATGTTTTAGTTCTTGATTTAAAGTACTGTCATTTCAATTCTATTCAATTGAGTTTAGAAATAATTAATCCCTCCATACAGGAATGGACTCTTCCAGTGGCAGCTCCACACAATTTGGACCAGTCCAAAACCATGTCCACTTATATTAATAAACAAATTGACTTTTCCATACGTACCCCAGTCCAAAATATTATTTTGAAAATGTCCCCCGTTCAAGAATTGACACTTCCAGCCCCATCCTCATGTAAAATAGACCAGTTCAAATACACTTCTGCTAACAAATGGACTTTTACATAATCAGTCCAGCTCAAAATTGAAATAAAGAAAAAAATTCCCCCATGATAGAATGGAATCTTCCAGTGCCATCTCCATGTAAACTAGTCAGACCAGTCGAAAAATATCCGCTCAAAAATGCACTCTTCCATAATCAATCCCGTCCAAAATTGAATTTGAAAAGACTAACCCCGGTGAAGAATTGACTGTTCCATATTATACATAATGATATGTATGAAGATTTGACAGGAGGAGAAGAAAATGACCAAAAACAACCTATTTCAACCATAGTATGGGTGAAATATACACATGTGACACCCCTATGTTTTAATGGATGCTTCAAGGGTATACATTTTTGGTTTAGAAATAACGGAAAAGTTGCTTATTTCAAAAATTGTTTTGAATTGCTGTATGCCAAACATTTGAATGAGGGCTTGTCTACATGACCAAGGCAGACACAAGCCAAATTTCACATCATTTTGGTTAAATATATAGGAACTGGATATGTGTACCTTTGTTCTGAAAATAACCAAAAATCAAGAAAAATAATTCTGAAGTGATATGCCAAAAGTGTGAACAAAGCCCTGTACGCACATGTCCTAGGCAGTCCCATACCACATTTGGTATGAATACTACCGCACCTGAGCCAGAAATGCAAGATAAATTGGCCAATCAGGCTGTCGCATTTTGAAATGCAGTGCTCCCATTGGCTGTCACTTCCAACACTGTATATAGTATTGGAAGTGACAGAAGTGGCAAAATATTGTCGAAAAAGCCCAAAATAAATCGTTTAAAAGAGATGTATGCCAAAAATGGGAATGTAGTCCTTTAAATATTTGGTCAAGGCACATCTACACCAAATTTCAGGTCATTCGGTTGAAATACCAGGGCGCAGTACCAAGATATACATTTTTTGTCTAAAAATAGCCACAAAAAAATCAATAGAATCACTTTAAAGGTCTACATCGAAAAAATTAAAAAAAAAAAAAGCCCAGGGGTATTTGCCTACTCTACCTTTATGCCAGGTCATTTGGTCAAAAAATGACAGAGATGAATCGATTTGAAGATTTGACAGGAGGAGAATGAGGGGAAGAAACCTGACAAAAACAATATTTTTAGCCCACACCTATGGTATGGCTAAACATAAAAAGAGCATGAGCCATATTCCAAACATACATTTACTCCCATGGCAAATTTGTGGTCATTTGGCTTTTTCACAGTGAAAATAGCCAACATTTTTTTTTCAAAATCAGTAATATTTATTGAAAGGATTGCATCATTGATATGAAAAAGGTACATGACACAGTCTATATGCAGACATACCCAAAAGCTACTCCATATACTAAATTATATATCATAAATTTTCATTCGTTTGGTTTTGATATGGTAATTGAAGTAGGATAAGACATACACTTTTGGTCAAAATAAAAAAAAGGCTTCTGTATTGTGTTGAAAAATGACCCCAAAAAAACAAACTTTATGTATTTCCACTTATCTCCATACTAAAAATGAAAGTATGTTGCCTTTTACACTACTGTTTGATCAAAATATCTGGAAGAATAACTAGAAACATCTCAGGAAACATGTCCCTCCCCTATAAGAATCTATTTTGTTGCAATAGGAACAAGCCAAGATAGCCAAGCTGGGTCTGGAGATGAAGCTGATGACATCAGAGCTGGACGCAGAGACAGAGAAATGGGAGGATCCTGAGAATGACATCGTGAAGAAGGCACAGAACATGTCCAGCATGTCTTACTCCATGTACCTTTTCACAAGGTAGGAGAGCACATTGTTACAAACATCACAGTTTGTTTGAACCTTTGTTTATTTGTCAGAAACTCAAATCACCCTGCTGGCCACTTTTCAATGAGGTCATGATGAGGGTAAAGGTAAAGGTAAACAGTTATTCATCATGCTAATCAACACTCCATTTACTCCCTATCATGTAAATAAATCCCTGCAAACTTTAAGGCATTTACACAGTATATTAGGTTAGTGTCCTAATATCTGACTCTTTTGTGCTTCAGGGGAGAAGGTCCACTGAAGACAACCCAGGACTTGTTTAGCCAGGCAGAGGTAAGGCTGTGAACCTCCAGTCTAGATCTGTGCATCCCTGGTCATTATGTTACACAGAATTGCCATGTTCATGTAGGCACTAGAATAAGTGCATTGCATTCACTGTCGAGTCAGTCTGCTGAGGCTGGTATGTTTAGTTGTTCTGTTAGCTGACAGGAAATATTCCAAATTCTAAAAGGTTGAGTAGTCTTGTTCTTGTCATATTGCAATGAGGACATTTTTGTAGTCATGAGCAGAATAATCTATTCAAATAATTTTTTTACTAAAATATGTCTCTTTTTTATGACAAACTCATTATTTCCACCTGTTTTGAACTCAATTTGCAAAACCTAATGTCTATCATTGATTCATTGATTCATTCATCCATCACTTATGTATCACAGTAGTGAAAAATAATGTTTTTTTTTCATAGAAATGGCCAAAAAAAGGTTTTGTCATTGGCAAAATGACAAAATGAACCATTCTTTAACAATTTTCTTCATTTTGTTGTGTGTTCCACAGCACTTTGCTGAAGAGGGAAATAAGCTGTTCAAAACTGTCAAAGATTTCTCCGACGACGTAAGTACATTTAATTTTTATTTTGCTTCAGAATCTTACAATTATTTGGCTTGTTCAGTGTAACCTTACAGTCACAGTAAAGTAGAACCTGACAAATGTTATCGCTCATTGAACACACAAGGAAGGACAAACAGTGTCTGACCACTGTCAGCTGTGTTGGTCAGAAACATAAGTTATTGAAAGGAAACTGCAAACAAGCAGTAGACAAAAGATATCAAAAAAGCAATAATTATAGTGGTTCAAATTGGTGACAGCTGGCCAAATGAAGAAGAAGATGTAACTGCTAACACAGAGACTAGATCAGAGAAACAACTTCTTGTAATCACATCTTAACTCTATAAGGCAATGGTTTTGTTTTCGGTGGCAGTGTGTCGGTATGTGTGAGATAAGGGTTTGAGGTGTTGCAGTGCATGAAGCTCATTATTTTGTAAACTGGCGTATGATCAGTGTGGCACCTCTTGTCTTTTAAATGAAGAGAGACCTACAAACTCATTTGTACCTGTTCTCTTTGTCAGATCCCAGATGGAGTCCATAAGACAGAATTGTTGGCTCACCTGAACAAGATCCCAACATTCTGTCAGCAGCTCAACTTCACTTGTAAAAGCCCCACACTTGGGAAACAAGCCACATTCACCAAGGTGGGTCTGGGTTACAGGCTGTGCTGGGAGATTGACGTGCCCACTAGATCTCCAGGGGAAGTTGTGAACATGTTGCACATAAATTTGTTTGTTCAGACCCTTGTAGTGCCTAACGGGACATAGGGCAGCATGTTTTCTTGCTGTTTCAGTAGCAGGCCCTGGGTGTATTTTTACAGGGAGGGGTTGCTAGCCCTTTCCCTTTAATTTGCTCAAGGTACCTCCTCGAACAAGGGAACCCCGTTTTATGTCCCCTCTGGAAGACGGGTGCAGCCCAACATGTCCTGACCCAGGATTGAACAGGGGTTTCCCAGTTAATAACTACTGTAAGTGGAACCAGGAGCTCAACTGTGAGCTATAGGTACATCCCTGTGGCGCATACATGTATGCATATAGTCTGAAACTGAGTGGGTGACTCATCAAGTATAGGGTATATGTATACCGCAGTATGATGATGCTTAGGAAATAAAGACAGCTTCTGGCGATAATGCGGCTTTGTTGCCTGACTACGCATTCTAAGTTGATTTTGAGTGGGTTTGTTCTGTACAGTTGGAGATTACGGAAAACATATCCTCTTAAGATTATTTTCTTTTAACAAATTACTCAAAATGTTGCTTGTCAGTCACTATCCTGGGAAAATCAATCTTTTCTGAGCATCAGTCCGTGAACAGTACCCCTAAGACAGCAGTTTCAGGTGAAATTTTTAAATTATTTTTTTTTTACCCAAAATAACTTGTTCACTGAGTGCAGAAAATGTCAACTCAGTCTCGTGTTCAGTGGCAAGGCACCTCTTTCCTGTGGAAATATTGATTTGTCTGGAAAAAGATAGCCCCCTTTATCTAATTCTCTTGTGGCCAGCTTTTTTAAAAGCATTTCTTGTTTTACCATCCATACCCATTAAAGATTACAGACTCCCTTACAGAGGGCCTTCTCAGAAGTACACATCCATACATTGCATGTAACTGATGCAGGTTTTTTTGATATTTCAATGATGTTACAACATTTCAAAATACCTTCATTTGACTGCTCATAGATTACATCCATTTCTGAATATCAATTTTGCGTGGATATCCTATGGCATTTTCTTCAGCACATTAAAGAAATCATATTTTCTTATGTCTGTGCCTCAAATGGTCTCTTTCACAGACAACCCGGCTTTCGTGGCTAACATACCTGTGTGATATTATACAATGTCATTTACGTTGTGATCTGGGCTGTCTCTAGCTTTAAATTGTTGTCCGTTCCAGCTCGCAAAACTAGGGGATCAGTAGCATGGTCCCTGGGAAATTTTGTAAATTCAAAGTTTAACCCCCTGAAACACTTTTCACTGATTGATCAATGGCTATATATGGGACTACCTTTTCCTTAACCTTTTTACTTCAACCCCCTTCCCCAGGTTGACAGTGCCATTCAAGAGACTAAGAACCTGATGAACACTGTGGCCAAAGTGGTGACCACTTGCTTTACTGCAGCCACCAAGGTAAGAAATCAGGTTGTTTTTGTGGTGCATGCATGGCCCATACAGTCAAACCTGCTGTAGTGAACTCAATGGTCACAGTATAGACAGGTAGCCCCTTTAGACAGGATTCTTAATGTTTGCGTGAATGGGGAAAATGATCTCAATGAGACTAGTTTTTTGCTCTCATTAAAACCTATAGTTAAAAGTGTTTTTTTTACACGACTGTACTGCTCAAAGGAAAGTTTAGTCTTAAACAAAAGCTGTCCAAACATATCCTCAATTCTAAAAAATCCTAATGCTGGGAATCTTGGACAAAATCGGACATCCTGACACATATTTCAAGCCCCTAGTGGGTGCAATACTTTGGAAGCAAATTTTCACTGACAAAAACTAACCAAATAGATGCTATAAAAGACACTGCATGGAGCTGTATCCACCTCACTCTCCCTACACTAAGCCGCTGGGCACAGAACAGGCGTAAGTAAGCCAACCATGCTCTACTTGTCTCACATTACACTCAGTCACAATGTTCAGCTGATGCAGTATTTCAATATCTATGATTAACATGCTTACTTACATGTATCAACATGGAGAGCAAGACTAATAGAGCTTTGATGGCATCAGTAAAGCGTACTTTCATATATTTTGTGTATAAATTTTCCATCATACAAAACTCATGACACCTCCATGTAACTACTAGTAATGTTGTTATGGCTGTAGGAGTATATTCTGTTGTGTTGCAGGATGTAAACCTGTTTCATTGCTTTGTATAAACTTGAAAGAGAGTCTTGAATCATACTTACATATTGCTCATGAGAACTGGCTTTTGCATTATTACACCTCGACCTGTGGACATGACCCAAAGTGGATGATAATTGTTCCCGCTATGTTATGAGTTCTAGTAACTGTACTGTGTGACCCTGTGTTTGCCTGAGTTCAATGGTATTCCTGATCTGGTATCATTATCTGCTCCCTTGTGCTGCACTGGAATGTGTCTGGTGATGTACGGTTTGTCTCTTAATCAACATGTTAGTGCATGTATGTACAAATGTACATGGTGATGAAGTAAGTGTCAACTGTACTGATTTTGACCCAGTTAGTGGACTATGCAATGTTGTATTTGCATAGATGCTAGTTGCCATCTTATATGGTGCATGTAGTCATAGCAAGAGTTATCTGTTTTAATAAACAACATTCATCACATTTGTGTACATCCAAGTTAACATGTAGTACCAGACTGATTCAACTGAGTATAAGGCCACACTGGCTTGATTATACATAGATGCCGTCTGCACGCATCAATTTTCATTTGTCCCAAAAAAAAGTACATGTGGTCATGAATTACCCCCAAAAATGTTGAAAGACGGATGCTAATGCCATACAATTGTTTATTTTCATGTTGTAAAATGTACTGGTTTAGTTGTAAATTTAGTCATTGCCCAAAATGTATTTCAATCTCTGAATGAAGTCTTCTTAAGTCAAAGAAACAGAAAAAAACAAATTCAGAATTTTTTTTTCAATTGGTTTACCGTGTTCTGTGTGCTCAGTTATTTTGTTCAACCGACCTGACCACTGAGATTTCATAATGATGGCAACTTTCTTTTTTGTCCAACTTTTTTTAATATGTTCTGTCCAACTTTTTTTAATATGTTCACATGAATTTTGGGGTGCTAGGATGTCATCATATAATCAAAGCAGCATGGCCTAATTGGGAGTAAAAAGACTATAATTATAGAAGTATGCATTGCTCCTGTTTCTATATATTGAAACAATGTACACAACGGAAAAGTGTGTATGACAGGTGCACTAGTGTTGTGCAGTGTTTGATTAGTGCCTGTTTGTTCCCCTGTGTACAGTATAACCTGGATACCGGCTCCTCTCCGGTGCACAGGTGGAGAAGTGGACCTCCTCCACAAATGGACATCAGGACTAGTCGGAACGGTGAGGAGGGGACGCCACAGCACACTCAGGTCAGTTGGTGTGGTCTGGAGATACATGTAGATCTACAGTCAAACCTGCCCAAGCCGACCACCGGGGGACAGGTGGTCGCCTTGAAGAGGATCGACTCACAACATGTTTCCAAGTTGAGATGTTAATCAATACAGTACTGTATAACATAGATGGATGGAGCATGATGTGATTTTAGATGTAGCATAACTACCACCAGGTCTAATTCCCATTGATAGAAAGATCCTACAAAATTATATATTTTTCGTTATCGTTTTAATTTTGGTGTGCTGTTACATCGTGTGCAAATTTCCGTCATACGTCAACAAGTTATGACTTCAAAGCACAGTTTCCGCCTCTCTATGGAATAGCGCCCTCCCTCATTCACATGTTACGTCAAATAGTACACACACACGCACACACACACACACACACACACACACATGCATAACATCTTAGTAAGACCTAGGAAAGTGCCCTAGCAAAAAATCTGCCGACCCCAGCCTTCTTTTGGGCGCCGACCGCTGGATAAATGGGGCAAAAAGTTTTCGATTTGACAAATGAATGATGAAAATGTAACATTGTGATTTCGCTGGCCGAGCCCACGACCGTATCGAAAGGTAAGAGTACAGCAAAACGTACAGCGTCGGCGATCACAAGCAAGCAGTGCGAGTTTGTGAGATTCATGGAAATAAAAAGAAAATACTATTCTGAATTTTCATCAATAATGGGAGCATTCTAAATGTTCATATTAAGAAACATCGTGTTTTAGAATCGCCCGCCGTAACGTTACCAAAATGGCGTCGGCCCGCCAACAACATGTCTTCCCCACTGCAAAGTCATTTTCCGGCGGTATTTGGTGAGACACAGTTTTTTATAAACATATAAGAAATGGATAATGATTTCTGTTGGGCACTGTCCACCTATCAGATCTCCTATCCGTACACATGGAAATCATTTAAGAGAAAAGCTATCAAAAGTCACATACCTGAGGTTTACTCCATGAAAAACTTACATTAACATTGAAGCCCGGCCTCTAAATTGTACATCTTGCGAATATTGAAAATTTTTAATTGGCACAAAGCATTGCCACTGCAAGAAACCGAACCAGGATGACCTTTGACCTCTCTGAACAAGAAATGACCACATCCAAACGGCACTGTTGCTAGACTCAAAACATGGCCCAAAACCAATTTTTTGTTCAAAAGATAAAAGCAAAAACCCTTATCTGTTTTAAAAAGCTCCAAAATGCAACATTTCCCCAAAAATATTTTTTTACAGTTAATTTTAAGAAGGCTAGCTGACTGGCATAAAAATGCACCATCGGGGCATGCCCCCAATGGCGACGTTTGCCCTGTTAAATCTGACTTTTTATGTATCACATGCACATGTTCATTGACAATTTTAATCCAAAATGGGGGTAAGTCATTAGCTGACTGCTGTAGACGAATGTAGAAATGTGTAGAAAGGATAAGATTAGCAGTTAAGCAATGGTGGCCTGCATCAGCAACAAGGGTGATGATTTCAGCAGGTTTAGAATGTGTATATCCTGACAGGACCTGACTCTTAGAACTGCCCTGCTATATTTTCTCCATTTTGTTTCAATCTAATTTGTATCTTCCTACAACAAGCTGTCACTTTTTCTCTCATTTCAGGCAGTCAAGAATCCTACCCATTTCTTCTCATTCTAGTCATCTCTTTTGCTGTAAGATTTTTCTGTCTTCAAACTCTTTGCTCACACTCCTCTTCTCTTTAAATCTTGGCCAATATTACATATTTCACTGATAGTGATAATGCAAATCTACCATGTACCAAATGTTAACAATTATGACTGATGTGTTATAACAGTCTCTCATTGATATGCAAATAAGGTCCTCAATTGCATAATTTGTTTCAGTTGATCAGTCTTTTCCATCTAATCAATGAGTCTCAAACAACACAGCTTGTCCAAACTTATGAAAGTCCTTCATGTATGTATGTATGTATCTCAGGAAAGAAATCCATTATAGCATGTTCTCATCAATTATGCAAATGAGACTCTGATTTGCATGATTTATGTGTAATAATGTTAACCTGCACTTAACTACCGAATGTCTACACACAGTTGCTTGTTTCCTGTTTAAGAATGTGCATGAGTGTGTGTGTGTGTGTGTATGTGTGTGTGTGTGTGTGTGTGTGTGTGTGTGGGCACATGTGTTTGAGGTATTATCTGATAACACCTTCATTCACACACTGTTCCCTAAATGATTAGCTTACAATATAAATTGTTTAAAAGTAAGAATATTGTTTCTGTCCTTTTCTTTAGGAGACAAGAATGAACAGCCTTCTGAGGAGCAAGGCTGTGCAGCAGCCAATACAAACAATCAATGCTTTTGAAAGGATCTGAGCCAAGGCCAATCAAAACATGAGTCTATGGAGCAGCCAGCCAATCAGGATGCTAGAACTAATTAGCTATATATATATATATATATAGTTCAACTTCCAGGAGCTTATTTAACTGGACCAGTTCATGTTTTGATGATCACAGATAAGTGCTATACTGACTACTTTTTAGTAGAAGGATTCTCAATTGGCTTCCTACACAATATCTATTGCTGCCACTATGATACTACATTTGCATCTGGTTACAATTACATTGGACTATGATTAGGTCCCTTAGAATAATAGCAACTTTTTGGATAACAAATGTTATCTTTCATTTATTAAATGTGCACTGAAAATTGTACACATTTTATCATTAATCAATTGTTGTAATATAATGGCACAAAAAAACCATACAGTATTGTACAAACACTCATGAGTTACTAATACTGTTGCCTCCCAAACTACAAGAACACTAGTTTTTACTCAGTATCCTGAGCCATCATGTTTCCTTCCACAGCAGTGCAGTAAGGTACATAATGTTCACAATTTTAGTCAATGTTCATAATGCAGATGTTGGAATGGCAACATCACCTGGAACTTAGTATTTCAGAAGCTACTGCTAAAGCCACTAGTTTTTATCCCACTATACTTGTATTTTTTTATGGAAAACAAAGCCATGTATCTGTAAAAGTAGAAGTTAAAGTTAAAGAAAAGTTACAAACACGATGATTTGACTTTTGGTGGATATTCATGAAAGGCTTCATACTCTACATTCTGAAATTTGAGTTTTGCCCCTTGATTCTGGGTGAGGCTTGTACCCCTGGTATTAACAACTCTGACCACATGAAACCACCATTGGTCAGAGGAGCTAGCCGGCTATGGAGTTACACATTCCATTGATAAGCCTTGTGTTGTCAATGTGTAATTCATTGACTGGCTAAACCCACTGGCAAATTATTAGCCTGTTTCCAGCAACCCAAGGAGTCTTCTGGAGTATAAGCCAGGCTGTAGAGAAAAATACTTTTCTACACAGTGAGCATCAACAGCTTTACTTATGAACTTGCCACAGAATAACATGACAATGCTTGGGGTAAATGTAAAATGATTGAATGATTGATTTTGCCTTGAAGTTCTAACTTTTTTTTTCGAATTAAGATTGAAATCGATGATAAAATTTTTTGATTCGATTCAGCATTACATTAATGTATTTGATAAATAACTAAATATGTATATTTTTATCATGATATATCTGCATTGTACTGTACAGCTCTTCATCATGCCGAGAAATCAGACTTTTCATTGTAAATTAAGTTTTGTTTTCAGTATGATTGGTGAAGAAGCATCTTTTCCGTATCTACAATGCTGTGGATGTAAAAAGATTCCAGTTGGATACTTCTCAAAACTGAACAGCTGAATTAAATAACTGCTAATACTGCCTTGTAAAGTCTATCAAATCATATTTTCATACAAATCGCCTTGAACAATGTTTTACTCCACATATACCTCACTTTATCATATCTATTTATTGAATACTAACTATGCCTTTATTCATTACCTATTTTTCTTAGTTTACGAATATTAGACCAGGGAATGATGAACTACATGTCTGTCCCTGTTGAAGTTTGATTCTGCCTATAGTGCATTAGAGTGAGCACACCTTCACATGTATAACTTATGTATCCTCATCATAGCTGAGATATGGTCACCTGGAAATCCACCTTTTGTGTCAACCATTTTCATTCACAATATTTAAGACTTAAACAGTATGGAGCTTCATTGACTTTAAGATATATAGCATGTACAATTTTGAAAGGTCTGACTGAATAGAAATGGATAGTATCATGCATGTAGTCACCCTAAGTTTCACAATCTTTGGCTATATGGGCCCCTCTCGAGAGGGGGCCAGTAAGAGCATGATTTCAGTCTGGCAAGGAAATAGTGAAACATATGCACACAAAAGAAAAACATCCCATGACATGTACTGGTACACAGTATTTGCTGTCATGATATGGTACCACCAAAACATGAAAATATTCCAGAATAGAGCACCCCATGATTATATTTTGTGTGTGTGTTGCTGTATTTTGGTGTTTTAAGTCAAAGTAATATTAAAGACTTTTGTTCAGTAACATTTCATTATTGAGATATTATCTGTATGAAGAACTGTAAAATCTTGAGTAAGGAACACACTGTAAAAGACCATATAACACCTGACAGACAACATTTTGAAATTCTAATATTTAGCAACAATGATGATATCATTCAAATTATTACATGTTTGCACCAACTTGTTATCATCATTCTCCTCTTAGTGAACTTAGCATCATCAAAAAATCATTCTTCAGACTCCAGGTTTTTGTAAAAATTTGGTATATCAGTAATGACTGTCAATGACATCACATTGAACATAATGACCAGTTTGGAACTCTGATCATGGCTCAAGAAAAACAGTCTTTTGAAAAGCTGTAAAAGCAAATAGCTTGCAATTAGGTCATGTTGATCTGATTATAAGGACGACATCCTCTGTGAACCCCAAAACTGATGTGACCGTGCAAATAAAAAAAGTTTTAACTTTTGTTCTTTCATATCTTCTTTGACTTTGGAATTGACTTTGGCATTCTATGATATTAGTATCCGTTTTCCACAATTTTTTTTGCAATTTACAGCATATATTTTCTGATTTTGCAGCTGCTTTGTATGATTTACAGTATAGCCAACATTTTTTGTTTAAATGGACGAAAATTGATGCGCGCGTGGATGTCATCCACATAGTCAAATCAACATGGCCTTATAGTCTAGGCGATTGGTGCAAGATATAGCTAGAATTGTTCAAATTGTGGTAAAAGCATGAAACTTGGTATGGTGGACCCTGAGTATGTACTTACTATTTTCAAGGGTGGAGCCAATTCGAAAAGCATGTTTCTTAGCAACGGTTGCTAGGAAACCAATTTTCCCTAATAAATAGCTACAGTTTAGGTTCTGTGCCATGATACTTTACTCTAGAAGAATAAAAGTTAGCAAAGACATGTAACTTATAGCTCTTCATAATATACTGTGTGAATGGTGGGTCAGAAGCAATACAATTTTTTTTTAAATCTGCGTTTTGGGCAATTTTTACTATTTTGGGGTACTGTCTGAATATTTTCACAACGGTAACCTCAAAACTTGCTTCAAAATAAACCTTATGATTCTCTCTTGAATGCACCATATTTATCTCCATGAAAAAAGGCTTTTTCATGGAGATACTGTTTTGCTTGCGTTTGGTGTTTGTGTGTATGTATGTGTCACCGGACGCTTAAAGTCACCATAACTGTAGAACCTGCACATGGATTGTAATGATTTTTGGTATGTGGGTGGGTGTTAGGAGGAGGAAGGTCAAGGTCGATTTTGGGCCCCCTGGCATGTGTGACTGGAACTGCAATGGCGTATTTGTTAAAATCTTCAATGTAGAAGAACTGAAGAGTGGATCGACAGATCGTCATGTTCTTTGGTACACAGGTAGGTTAGACCAAGTTGTACACACTTAAGTGCAAACTATGCAAATGAGACCGAATTTGCATAAGTAAGGAGATAAATCGTTTGCATGGGTGTCGTCGGATGCTTAAAGTCAGCGTAACTGTAGAACGTGTAGACGGATTGTAATGATATTTGGTATGTGGGTATGCGCTGGGAGGAGAATGGTCAAGGTCGATTTTGGGCCCCCTGGTTTGTGTCCCTGGAACTGCAATGGCCTATTTGTAAAAATGTTCTAAAGGGGAATAACTGTCTGTATCTGTATCTATCTGTATCTGTATCTATATAGCCGGTATAACCGCCATCAGGCGTAACACACCAGCTTCGCAGGCACGCGGCGCGGCAGCAGCTGGTCATATTACACCGAACGGTCTGTTACACCTAGTCTTTGCATATCTGACTGCAACCGTTCTTTAAAGCTACTTAGTGATGAAGCTCCTACAGTACTTGATGACAACGAGTTCCATTCTACTATGGTTCTCGGGAAATACGAATTTTTGAACACGTCAATCCTTGGCTGATAACTCTGGTACTTAAAAGCATGACTATTTCTGGTCCTCTTCTGAGCTGGCATTAGATACTTATCAGTCGGTACGTCCACAAGTTTATTAGTCATCTTGTACATCATGCAAAGTCTGGACATTGTTCTCCTGTCCTCAAGTGACATCCATTGCAGGTCTGCTTTCATTTTTGTTACACTGGCGCCCCTTTCATAGTTGTTCGTGCAGAATCTGGCAGCTTGGTTCTGCACCCTCTCGAGTTTATCTATATCCTTCTTTGTGTATGGATCCCAAACTGTTGCAGCATATTCAAGGTTTGGTCTTACTAGAGACGTGTATGCAAGTGATTTTACCTTTGCTGGGCATGCCCACAAATTACGTTTGATCACTCCCAATGTCTGTTTAGCCTTAGTTGTTACTTTGTTGATATGGGTGTTCCACTTTAGCCCCGTTGTTAATGTAACGCCTAGGTACGGGTGGCTCTTTGCTGTTGCTAGAGCCTGTCCACAGAACTGGTAGGTGGTTACAATTGGGTTTCGTTTGTTTGTTATATGCATGATGTAACATTTTTCCGGATTAAACTGCATTAGCCATCTGCTTTGCCATTCTTCGAGTGTGTTCAAATCTTCTTGCAAAAGCTGTGAATCACTCTGTGTGGACAACTCTATATATAACAGGCAGTCATCGGCAAATAACCTAACATTTGAATCAAGCTGGTCTGGTAAGTCATTTATGTACAGGAGGAAGAGTAACGGTCCCAGAACAGTTCCCTGTGGTACGCCTGACGCAACTCTAACTGGAGCTGAGGCCTTGCCTTCTACCACTACCGTCTGTTCCCTATTGGTCAAGAAAGCCTTCAACCAATTTAGTGTGGTGCCTTGAATTCCGTAGTGCTCTAGTTTAGTGATGAGTCTGCTATGTGGGACTTTATCGAAAGCTTTAGTAAAATCAAGAATTGCTAGATCTACCTGTTTTTTACTGTTCAGTGCGCCAGCTATGTCGTGAGCTGTCAATATAAGCTGTGTTTCTGTGGATCGCTTTGCTCTAAATCCATGTTGGTAGTCAGTCAATATGTTGAAACTTTCTAAGTGTTTCATGACATGACTATGGATAATGTGTTCAAGTAGTTTGCAGGATATACAGGTCAGTGATACAGGTCGGTAGTTGCCGGGGACAGCTCTATCTCCCTTTTTAAAAATGGCACATATATTTGCATCCCTCCAGTCTTTGGGAATTTCTCCTGTGTCTAACGAGTGTTGGAAAATATTGGTTAACACAGGTGCTATTTCGGTGGCTGTCATTTTGAGGAACCAAGGAGGTATTTGGTCTGGACCAGATGCTTTAGATGGATTGAGCCCTTGGAGCATTTTTTCGACACCATTAGGGGAAATCACTATGTGTTCCATGGGAGGGGTACAGGGCTGTCCGAGAGTTGGCATGTTTGTTGTGTCTTCCTCTGTGAACACACTTTTAAACTGTGAACTGAGTGCCTCTGCTTTTTTCTCGCTATCACTGACAATGGAATTACCAATCTTTAGAGGGGCTACGCCGACAAGGTCTCTTCTTAGGCCTTTTATGTATGACCAGAATGTTTTGGGTTTGTCAATTATGGCTTCCCCCAGTATGTCTGCCACATATTTTGAATGTGCTGCTCTTATGCTTTTCTGTACGCCCTTCTTAACTCTCTTGTATTTGTTCATGTCTTCCTCTCGCCCTGTTCTCTTAGCTTTGTTGTAAAGACGTTGTTTCTTACGACAATGCCTTCTTAGGTTTCTGTTGAACCAAGGCAGGTTGTATCTGCTTGATGTTGTTTTACTAGGGATGTGCAAGTTCATCGTGTGCTTTATTTTGTCTTTAAAATCATCCCACTTCTGTGTCACGGACATATCCTCGGTTCGTTTGTTAAAGTTCGTTGCATAATCACTTAGGTCACTCTTGATGGCCGGTTCATCAGCTTTAGTTCGAATGTACACTTTTCTCTTGGGTTTCCTGTTTTGTTTGGGTGCAAGGTTGACATCCACCAATACCATGTCGTGGTCACTTATTCCAGGAACTACTGTGGTCTTTTCGATTATGTTTGGGTTATTAACTAAGACCAGGTCCAAGAGATTACCATTCCTAGTGGGCTCTTGAACTGTTTGGAATAACCCATGGTTATCCACTAAGTGCAGTAGCTTCTGTGCCTGTCCTGAATTGCTCTGAGTGTTATCTGTAGTGCTAGCATCCCAATTTATACCAGGTGTGTTAAAGTCTCCAAGGATGATCACGTTGTCAGAGTTAATTTTAGGTCCCATCTTACTTATGGACTTGTCCAGTTCATCCAGGCTATTGCCCTGGTCCGATGGAGGTCTATAGTATGTACCAATCATTAGTGGTTTCTTTCCTGCTAGTTGAGTCTGTGTCCAAATGATCTCACAGTCTGTGTCTAGATCTGGCCTGTGTGTGACAATCAAATCATCCCTGTTAACCTGGAATACACCACCTCCAGGGCCAGTCTGTCTATCTTTACGGTGAGCTATGTAGTTGTCAGGGAATATCTCACTGCTTGCTATGTCTTGATTGAGCCATGACTCTGTGCCTGCTATTATATCTGGTTTGTACGTGTCAATTACAGTCGCCAGTTCGGCTTTTTTGTTTCGAATACTCTGGCAGTTTACCAGTAAGAGTTTACCATTGGTCTTTTTGAAACCATGACCCCTCATATTGGGGTTACCCTGCTTAGATCTAAGTGGAGTGGATGTAGCAACCGGGGAGTCATCTGTCAAGCTTGCACTAGAGCTCAGTGTATCAAATGAGTTTACTGAATGAAAAGTATCATCAGTTATGTCAAACATAGCTGATGCAAAGTTTGGTATGCCACAGTCACAGCAAATCCACGAGTATGATTGGTGTGTTTCTAATGCAGTATACACCTGAGAACATAGCTCAATGCAGTCTTTATGATACCATTTATCGCAGCCGTCACAACAAATTGCAGTATGGGTATGTTGTACAGCTTTGTTACAGCTCCCGCATGGAAACTTTGGCGGTCTAGGCCCAGGATTTATCTCGACATCTCCACTTAGAAGCAAAATCATAATCAATGATAACTTTGTACTATCATTGTGCATCATTATTTTCTTGTGACCGAAATGAGTCCCATTCACCCCACTGTGCTTAATCATAAAGGCAAACGTAGCCCAGTCAGAGGTGCAGTCAGTTCTGAAGTCGCATGTGACATGTACGTCCTTTATCTCGTGTTTGTCTATTGGCTGTGCTCCTGGCTGAGCCTTGCCAAGCATCAGACAAAGGGCCAGGAAAATGCAAGTGTAATGGAGTTCCATTTTGTTATTGAAAAATTATCACCCACACAGACGTATGCCACACAGGTTTCTACCACACTAGCTGTACCAACACAACAGGTTTACACCACACAGGTTGTACCAACACAACAGGTTTACACCACACAGGTTGTACCAACACAACAGGTTCACACCACACTGATTTCCGCCACACTGGCTGTACCAACACAACAGGTTTACACCACACAGGTTCCCGCCACACTGGCTGTACCACCACCTGTTTACTTTACACAGGTATCCGCCACACTGGCTGTACCACCACCTGTTTACTTTACACAGGTCTCCGCCTCACTGGCTGTATCACCACCTGTTTACTTTACACAGGTCTCGGCCTCATTGGCTGTATCACCACCTGTTTACTTTACACAGGTATCCGCCTCACTGGCTGTACCACCACCTGTTTACTTTACACAGGTCTCCGCCTCACTGGCTGTATCACCACCTGTTTACTTTACACAGGTCTCCGCCTCACTGGCTGTATCACCACCTGTTTACTTTACACAGGTCTCCGCCTCACTGGCTGTACCACCACCTGTTTACTTTACACAGGTATCCGCCTCACTGGCTGTACCACCACCGGTTTACAATACACAGATTTCCACCACGCAGGTTTCCGCCACACAGGCTACACCACACAGGTATCCGCCACACTGGCTATACCACCACACAGGTTTACAGTACACAGGTTTACACCACACAGGGTTACACCACACCGGGTTACACTACACAGAATCTACCGTATACCACGGCCGCTGGCACGCAGTTTCCACCAAGCAGTTTTCTACCACACAAGTTTACACCACAAAATCAGAACAAACAACGTATGAAATCCAATTAAGTAGGTAAGCTATCAGAGTAGATGTAATTCGGTACAAATATCGTCCTACAAAACATGTAATCACTCACTCGCCCTCCCCACTCTGCATCAGATTCATATGCAAATGACTACAGTTGGCCGGGACGCGCCGCCGACATGTTTGAATTCATTCAGAATCCGCCAATATAGGTGCTAAAAATTGATAACAACTATCTGTACGTGATATATAAGTTGTCCAAGTTCCCTGGCAGACCATATAATAATGATACGTCTTCAAATGGAATTCGTACCTAAAGTTGCCCTCCCTACTTTAGAGTCGTCGCCCTCCCCACATTTACGTGTCGGTTACAAAACAGTCAGGAAATTGGTTCAAAATCTAAATAAGCCAGCATTTACCAATATCACAGCTTCACAATACGTTTACGTATGACTTATGCCCTAAGTCAAAATGAAAAAATCAAGGAAATTGGTACTTAGATACGTGAAAAAGAGAAATTTCTCGGGAGCTCTCGTGTTTGCTGCCGCTTACCTCCGCGCCTGCGCACTCTTATGACGCAGGAAGAAAGGAATAACAGATTTTCATGTTATTTGGTACGCAGGTAGGTTGGACAGAGATGTACACACTTAAGTGCAAATCATGCGAAGTTAGTGTGTTTGCGCGCGTGTGCGCGTGTGTGTATGTTTGTGTCACCGTGTGTGTATGTATGTGTCACCGGATGCGTAAAATCAGCATAACTATAGAACGTGTAGATGGATTGTAATGATATTGGGTATGTGGGTAGGTGCTGGGAGGAGAAACGTCAAGGTCGATTTTGGGCCCCCTGGTATGTGTCATTGGAACTGCAATGGCGTATTTGTAAAAATATTCAAAGGAGAATAACTGAAGAAAGGAGCGACAGATTTTCATGATATTTGGTAAGCAGGTGGGTTGGACAGAGATGTACAAACTGAAGTGGTAATTATGCAAATTCGGACTGAATTTGCATAAATAATGAGAAATATCTACTCTATTGTGGGCTTTGAGGTCGCACCATCTGTTGGTCTCTTATCTAGGTCAACTTTTCCCCAGGTCCCAACAGCTGGTGGTCAAACCACAAATGGGAACACTACCAAACCTGTATGTGGATACCCTTTGGCACATGAAATAAAGCAACCAGCGGCAAAAACAAACAACTAGGGCAAATAAAACACATCATATATAAAAACAAATTTCATGGAGATTTTGGGTCTTCGGACTCTTGTTCAGTTATTGATTCTATCATCATTATTTATATAAAGAAGGACGTTCTTTTCTACTTTTAACCAAAAATGTCTATTTTCGGGTATTTTACTATGATAATCATGTCTTATCTTTAACATGAAAGGAAAATAACAGTCATTTTAAGTCTGTCAACTTCCGCCGACAGCCACGTGATCACATAGCTTCTACTCTGTGTCATTGGCCTATAATGCTGAAGAGGCACTGTCTGTAAAAACAATGCATAAGGTGGCCAAAGTAGAAGAATTTCTCAAATTTTGTGTGGTGGTAGGGCCTTAGCCCAAACCTACAACAAAGGCAAAGTTTTGGGTCAATGGTTACCCATTGCCATGGCAACGGCCATTTTTCAAAAATGACAATTACTGGCGTTTGAGGAATCCGATGACGAATTAGCCAGTAATTAAGTTTATGTAGTAACAGCAGGTATGCTACACAGGTGAGAGATCACGTGATATGATCTCCAGGTGAGGAATGGGTAGACAATAGGCACGAAGGTCCGGTCGGCATTCGACGCTGAGTCCGACACAAAGCAGGCTGCAAGATCGATGCAAATTTTGAGTAAAAGGTTTTAATGTTGAGTTCAATATCAGTACCAGTACCCTTTGCGTTAGAAATACCAGATAAACGCTGTTTGCCTAGCATACTGCAGGCTTCGATGTCTTTCCCCCAATTTAATGAATCCAGGTGGGAAACAGGTGCACAACAGAGTACCAAGGAGTTGACGGCGTTCGACACTGGGCTCTGGTGCACGTCCCCCATTTTTTGGCCTTCGGTAAACGGGAGTTCTTTTTAGGGGTTGCGTAGCTGGCAAACAACCTAGCTTAGTAAATTTAATCACACAGAATCTCTTGAGTGAAAAATTAGTACATAGCTTGGTTATTTACTGTTTCAGAGAATTGAGGTCTGTAAAAATGGTCCTACATTTTTTTTTCAAATTTTGGCATGGCATTTGGATTAAGTCATAAACTTGACTCGCATTTGGCATGTGTTTAAGACGTTTTAGTAATTGTTGTCTTATGGCAACAATTAATTCCTTTTCGGACTGGATTCGAAGCTTTCGCCTCTGTACATTTGACTGTTCTGGCATTAAAAACTTCTGCAGGTGCCCAAGCACTCGCGCACATCCTAACACATGTGTCCGTGTATTACTGTGTGACGTATGAGTACGCATCGTGTAAGATGAATGTTGCTATGAGTGATACAGAAATGACGGATTGTCGCCTTGTGAAGGCCTCACTCACTAAAAATGGACCATCTTTTGCCTACTATAACTCCCACAAATGAACAGAAATGTTGTTGGATAGCTTGAGTGATGATTTACATGATTAGATACTTATTATGCAAATAAGTATCTAATTTGCATAATTAATTAGGAAAGTTTATAAATCAGCCAAATTCCATGATAGGACTCTCAAACATGTGACATATGTAACTGAGGAAGAGAGAAATATTAATAGATATCAACTATGCAAATGAAGACCTCATTTGCATAATCAATGCGAAATACTATAACTCAAGATTGGCTTGATGGATGGTCATGATTTTTGGTATGTATGTAGCTTATGTGAAGCTTTGTACGATTAGACGGCAATTATGCAAATCAGATTCTTATTTGCATAATTCATGAGGCAATCTTAAAAACTTGCTGTAATCCAGGATATGACTATTCAAATATGTGACATTTGTAACTGAGAAAGAGAGGAATGTTGATAGATTTTGCATGATTAATTAAACTATTATACCATACTGGTAAATGACGGCAATTTCATACTCGTGGCATTTGGAAGTTATGTGGGTGGAGAAGACTGATGTGATTCATAATTTATGAGAAACACTCCTAATACGTCAGTCATAAAGATTAATATCATTTGGCGAAGTTATGAGATCGTGGAACTCTAGTTTCCATTGTAGCAGAATTGCAACTACAGAATTGGTTGTTTTAAAGCAAAGCTCTAGCTGAGACCTTTATATATATCATATCAAACAAGTGCTTCTGCAAAAAGCTGCCATTTTCGCTCAATGAACATGATTATCTACAAGTGGTTAGTTGAGGAGTATATTATAACGGGATGTGATATTCTTAATCCGTCACCCTAGCCCTTAATCCGTTAACATAAACTTTAACCCCACAGGATAACCCTTAATCCGTCACCCTTGCCCTTAATCCGTCACGAAAGCCTTTAATCCCTCAGCATTGCCCATGATATGTCACCATAGCCCTTAATCCGTCCCTTTAGCCCTTAATCCGTCACCTTTGCCCTAAATCCGTGATTATAAACTCTTAATCCATCACCAGAGACCCTAATACACTTGATGATGATGATGATTTTATTCAGTAAGAAGCTCGCGGATTATGTTACAACATAATCCGAATTCCGTTCTTATTACAAAAGTGTTTCAACATACAATCTTGATACAATTCCCATAATCACAATATCATTACATTTCGAAAAACTTGCACAGTAAAATCCAAACTTTCTTAAATCAAGTCAACCACGTCGATACATCATCACGTATGACATAACGTGAAGAGAATGAGAACAATATAATACATATAACATATGATACAATAAAAACAGTACTGATGGTACTACTGATTGAGTTCATTGTTATAGAGCCGAATAGCAGTGTGCAGAAAGGAGTTGCTCAGCCTCTTAGTGCGGGCTTTCGGAACGCTTATTGAGCTACAGTTTCTGAGTGAGCATCCCGTGGCTCCTGTTCTCGTGGGTGGCACCAAGTCGTGTAGGGGATGGTCCCCACGGAGCATTCGTTGAAACAGGTTCACTGCTGCCTCCTCCCTTCTCGACTGCAGTGTGGGCAGGTCAGGTACGGATCGTCTTCCTCCCAAGGAAATGATGCGCAAAGCACGGCGTTGGATTCTCTCAATGGCCAGTTCCTGCTCCTTTGTGCACCCAACCAGTAACACGTGACAGTACTCGAGTACTGGCCGTACAAGTGCAAGATAGATTTGTATAAGGTCCGGTACGCTGGTGCCTTGTTTGGTCAGTAAACGCAAGTAGTGTTATCTACGCGATGCTTTACTGATCATTGAAGTAACCTGTTCGTTGAAGGTAAGGTTCTTATCTATGACGAAACCTAGTCCCTTGGCACAGTCCACAGATGGTACTGGTTGGCCTCCGAGAGTGATCGTGGGTGGAGTAGGGACAGATCTGCTGAAACAGATCTGAAGAAGCATGCTCTTTCCACCGTTCAGCGTCATCTTGTTGTCTACTGCCCAGGAGTTGAGGTTTGAAAACTCTTCCTCTACAGTTGTGTCCTGGTCGGCTAAGGGCACAGAGAGAGTTATTGACAGAGAAACGTCATCGGCATACCCACCCTAATTCGTCACCCTTTCACTTAATGCGTCATCCTTACCCTTAATCCATCACCATAACCCTTAATCCATCACCCTAGCCCTTAATCCGTCACCCTAGCCCTTAATCCGCCACCATAACCCTTAATCTATCAACATAGCTCTAAATCCGTCACCCTTGCCCTTGATCCTTCAGCATATCCCTTAATCCATCACCACAGACCCTACATTTGTAATCCGTCGCCCCTTCCCTTAGTCCGTCATCACAACCCTTAATCCGTCACCCTAGCCCTTAATCCGTCAACATAACCCTTAATCTGTCAACATAGCTCTTAATCCGTTGCCCTTGATCCGTCAGCATATCCATTAATCCATCACCACAGACCCTAATCCGTTGCCTTTTCCCTTAATCTGTCATCATAGCCCTTAATCTCAATCACCCTAACCCTTAAATCTTATCAAAACGTATCGTACACCATTGGAAAATGAAAGGCAGAAATGACATACATGAGGTATAAATGACATGGCACAGGTCCAAATTATGGTTGTACATTTACCAACCAACCAACCAACCAACCAACCAATCAACCATAGGTAGAAGCATCCGTCGAATGGTGTTTTCCGTTACAATGAACAATAAAAAAATTCGAGGTATGGTTTGGAATCTACGATCATAATACAAAGACGTTGTATACATCAAACGGATGTTTAAAAAGAAAAAAGAAAGATAAAAAAACTTTTCCCTACGGCCTTCCAGCCCACACGTAACACTGAGCGCATGTTCCACGACCTTACCGATTGAGCTAGTTGCACAAGGCATTCTAACAGACTATTTTTTATAATGTTTAAACCTCTATGCATGGTACAATTTTTTTTTTTCTTGACAAAACCAGTTTCTTCTTGTTCAGTTTTGTGGTATAGATGTAATATGGCCATGTATACAAACGTGGATGCAATGTACCACCTTCCAAGATTCATAGAGCGCATGTAATTTTCGATGCATGTTCCATGATTCCAAGATCCATCCTACCTACCTACCTACCTACCTACCATGGTCGCACCATCATATGATCCCATTACAAATCCATTTCGCGTCATCGCGAAAATGGAAAAAGAAGCTTGGGTTCTCAATTGGGCGGGCCACAGTGACCCAGAGACTAAGCCATTGTTTCCATTGTAGCAGAATTGCAACTACAGAATTGTAAGTGAAATAAACATGTGCAACTTGGTGATTGAGATGAAAAGGACTTTTCTTTAACTTTTTATGCTGCAAGAAACCTGCCTGGCACTTACAAAAGTATGTTGTAACAGTTGACTGCTGGTTGCCATGGCAACGGCCATCTTTGTTCTTAAAGGTGGATTTTCACATTGTTGTAGATAGAAAACATCCATAGCTTGGCTATATATGTAAATAAAGTGAAACCTGAAGTTTTTTCATGTGACAAAGAAACCTACCTAGCACTTCAGAAAGTAGATTTCTTTAGGACCGACAGCTGGTTACCATGGTAACGGTCATTAGCCAGCATTCAAAGGTTCCTCAGGATTACGAGTATGTTGTAACCTTTGGCAAGTTGGATATTAATGATAAGGACTTTTCTTTAATATTTTTATACTGCAGGGAATCTACCTGGCACTTCAACATAATTTTAACAGTTGAAGGATGGTTGATATGGCAACGTCTATTTTTAATGACGGATTTTCACATGGTGAATGTCAGAGCTATGCGCACAGTGAACTTAAGGACCTTCTGCAACTCCCACTGACAAAAAGGGGGAGTAGTTAGCCGCTATACATCTGATCTCATATATCCAGATGCAGAGACAGTTCTTAAAGCAGATTGTATTTGATATTTGAAAATCATAATGGTAGACCATCATAAAATTGAAGACCATCTCAATAGAAATTTCACTCAGTCTATTCAGGATTGCTCCAGAAAACAAAGTTAATGAACTGAGCTTTAGAAGGGCCTTGTATTTGTGTCAGTGACTATACCTTGGTTTGTCTATTTATTACAAATGTGATTAAGATTTCTTTCCAAGGAATTTTTTTATTATTATTGCATACTTGTTTTATGCATTCTACAACAATGAAGCTGTCCCGTAATCGAGGTGCATAGTCACATACCCTTACAAAACAAAAAATTGTATATCCAATATCCGGGTACCTCAGTCTTCAGACTTTCTTACGTGCATCGTATCAACCATATAGGAACTAAAAGCCTCTGATTTAAGAAAAGCCTAAAATTCTTGCACCTATTGCAGCTTCATGTTGAGCTGCAGTAAAAAGCTGTAGGTAAGATGAGTACAGGTACAGAAAGTATTTCCTTTTTCACCTACGGAGAAGTCAAGACTAATCAAAGATTAACTACAATGCGTCTACCGCAGTCCATCAATGCGTGCCCACAATAGCTTCCAGTGGATGTACGTAGGAGGTCAATCGTAACATAGGAACTGCTAGATAGAAGTGTTCCGCAATGTGTATTAGTTGTTTTATCTTTATCAATATAATGTTTTCACCTATACCGTTATGTACCACATAGTGAAAACATACAATGACTGAGTAAGGAACTTAGTGATTGAAGTCTTAGGGCCCTGTCACACTTGTGCCTATATTCAAGTGCGCATGAGTTCCGCAATAACGCTTTTTGGTTTAAGTAAATTTTGCGGGAGGAAGTTGTTTTCTACTTTGACCCACCGTTGACCAATCTAGTTATCAAACCAAAGAAATTACTTCTTCGACCGCAAACTTAACCTAAACCAAAAACATGTTAATACGCAACTCACGCGGGCTTGTATATAAGTGTGACAGGGCTTTAGAGAACGACAATAAAATGTGTAAAGCAGCTTAATTTCATTTCAAGTGTCCTTACAACCCCCATGTAGTGCCCACATCAACATTTCTAATCGTTGTTAGTATTTCTTGGCATCCATCCGTGGTTTTCAGACTCAATAGATATTCCTCTCTCCAGCATCAACATTGCCGATGATGGGAGAAAAAGCCCCTTAAAAATGACAAAAATTTAGCGAGATACAAACTATGCCTTCGAATTCATTCGTTCTGATACCCCCTAGTACACCCTCTTAATTTCAATGCTTGATCTTGAACTTTTGGTGTATGAAATTCCGGAAACCGTGCTTTATGGAAATATAAAACTGTCCATATCTTCTTTAAAATCATCAGGGTAGCCGTCGCAATTTTAGTAATCTTTAACCATACATTTTTGATTTTTGAGGGTCTCAGAGAGGGGTCCCAGAACGAAGTATCATACAGACCTTGTATATTCGCTTTAGCTACACCGACTCTCAATTTTGAAATATTACACTAAACACTTTTTATTATTCCTTCTTTTGATGCTATCAAGATTTGCACCACCCCTTTTAACAAGAGTCTGAAGACCCAAAATCTCCATCAAATTTGTTTTTATATAACATGTGTTTTATTTGCCCAAGTTATTTGTTGTTGCCGCTGGTTTTGTTTTATGTGCCAGATGGTATATCCCTCTGTGGTTTGACCACCAGCTGTCGAGCCCCTCGTAAAGTGACCCAGTTTCACTACAAGTAACAGGTGTGCCACAACATGCAATGGACAACACTACAAATATAGATTTTCCTCATTACTTATGCAAATCAAGTCCAATTTGCATAATTTGCACTTCATTGTGTACATCTCTGTCCAACCTACCAGCATATCAAATAACATGAAAATCTGTCGTTCCTTTCTTCTGTTATTCTCCTTAGAAGATTTTTTACAAATACGCCATTGCAGTTCCAGTGACACATACCAGGGGCCCAAAATCGACCTTGACCTTTCTCCTCCCAACACCTACCCACATACCAAATATCATTACAATCCATCTACACGTTCTACAGTTATGCTGACTTTAAGCATCCGGTGACACAAACATACACACACGCAAACACACAGGCAAACACACTCAAAACAAGAGTTCTACGACCTCATACCTTCGCCAAATGATTTTAACCGAAATATGACTGATGTATTAGGAGTGTTTCTCGTCAATTATAAATCATACCAGTTGATCGTCTTCACCCAAATACATGTAACATAAGTTGTCCAAGGTATGAGCTTAACAAAGAATGTTATGCTAACATTTATCAATTATGCAAATGAGGTCCTTATTAGCATAATTGATTCAATGGTGTTCACAATCGCACAACTTCCAAATGCCACAAGTATGAAAGTGCCGTCTATCATTTACTAGTATGAATTATACTTTATAGTACTTTCTCATTAATTATGCAAATTAGGCCTACATTTGCATATTTTCTATCTATCAACATTCCTATCTTCCTCGGTTACAAATGTCACATATTTGAATAGTCATATCATGGAACACAGCGAGTTTTTCAAATTGTCTCATTAATTATGCAAATAAGAATCTGATTTGCATAATTATCATCCAATCCTACAAAGTATCACGTAAGCTATCTACATACCAAAAGTCATGACCATCCATCAAGCCCATCTTGAGTTCTAATGTTTTCTAATTGATTATGCAAATGAGGTCTTCATTTGCATAGTTGATATCTATATATATTACATCCACCCTTCATCAAATACTTCTTCAGCAATACATATCCATACTCTTAGTGCACAGTTCCACACAACCTCCATGTACACCATACCTCTTCCTTCCCAGATATAACATAGTTAACTCACCTACCCTGAACAACGTCCTATTCCCATACTGTGACACACGAGTACTGATTGTTCTTCCTGATGTAAGGCAGTGTATATCCAATTTTGGTCTGCTTCCACCAAATTCCGCACAACTTTCTGCTGCTTCCTTTTCCATACCACTTCCGACAGCTGACTGACAAGCAAATTTGCCCCAGCAGCTTGTTTCCTGCCTCCCACATGACAAATACGCAACCCTGCCACTTATCCTTGACCCCTCGAAACAACACTGGCAACACGTCCCAGCCAGAACACAATGCTCTAGCATACAATATAACACATTTTTACACTTTTCTCGTTAATTATGCAAAGCACTTCGCCCAAAATCTAATCATCTTGAGACTTCCCACATACACACCGACACACCAACTACGACAACAAGCCATCCAGGCGTTCTCGACTTATTCTGTTCACTAACAGACACACAGACAAGCATCAACGAATAACCTTCTTCTTGAAGGTAACAAGAGTCCGAGTACCCAAAATCTCCATTAAATTTGTTTTTATCTCCATGAAAAAAGGTTTTTCATGGAGATACTGTTTTGCGTGCGTTTGGTGTTTGTGTGTTTGTTTGTGTCACCGGATGCTTAAAGTCAGCATAACTGTAGAACATGTACATGGATTGTAATGATATTTGGTATGTAGGTAGGTGTTAGGAGGAGGAAGGTAAAGGTCGATTTTTGGCCCCCTGGTATGTGTCACTGGAACTGCAATGGCGTATTCGTAAAAAATCTTCTAAGGAGAATAACTTAAGAAAGGATCGACAGATTGTCATGTTATTTGGTACACAGGTAGGTTGGACAGAGATGTACACACTGAAGTGCAAATTATGCAAATGAGACTGAATTTAAGGAGGGAAATCGTTTGCATGTGTGTCGCTGGATGCTTGAAGTCAGCATAACTGTAGAACGTGTAGATGGATTGTAAAGACAGTTGGTATGTGGGTATTTGCTGGGAGGAGAAAGGTCAAGGTCGATTTTGGGCCCCCTGGTATGTGTCCCTGGAACTGCAATGGCCTATTTGTAAAAATGTTCTAAAGGAGAATAACTGAAGAAAGGAACAACAGATTTTCATGTTATTTGGTACGCAGGTAGGTTGGACAGAGATGTACACACTGAAGTACAAATCATGCAAAGTTAGTGTGTTTGCGTGTGTGTGCGCGTGTGTGTATGTTTGTGTCACCGTGTGTGTATGTTTGTGTGACCGGATGCGTAAAATCAGCATAACTATAGAACGTGTAAATGGATTGTAATGATATTTGGTATGTGGGTAGGTGTCGGGAGGAGAAAGGTCAAGGTCGATTTTGGGCTCCCTGGTATGTGTCACTGGAACTGCAATGGCGTATTTGTCAAAATCTTTTAAGGAGAATAACTGAAGAAAGGGGCGACAGATTTTCATGTTATTTACTATGCAGGTAGGTTAGACAGAGATGTATACAATGAACTGTAAATTATGCAAATTAGACTTAATTTGCATAAGTAAGGAGGAAAATCTATATTTGCAGTGTTGTCCATTGCATATTGTGGCACTAATAACAGATGTTAGTAGCTATTAATAGCGTAAGTGGGTCACTTCTCCTGGGCCCCCGACAGGTGGGGGTCATACCATTGAGCGATGTAGAATTGGGGGCAACTGTGGTATGCCTAAACACCTCACCCGACCTCATCCGACCTCATCCGACCTCATCCGAGTCTAAAATGCAGTGTACATGGCATGGGGCAGGGACATTATTTGATGTTCTGGATACGTTAAATATGCAATTATGAATGCAAAACAAGCAGCAAACTCCAAGTATTTGCCAGTTTTTGTAAGTTACTCCGCTCGTTTCCAAGATAGAAGGGTGATACGTGCCGTTTTGAGTATCATGGTCCCGGAAAAAGTCAATAGTGCAGTCAAAATAGGTAAGATCAAGCATATAAATGTGTCTCCGGTATCGTGACAAGTTTACCAATCTTCTACAGTACTTCAGAGGAATCAGACTTTTGTCAGAAACGAGATTTTACATGTCAAAGTTTATCTATTTTCCGCGGGGTTTCGCCATTGTTTTCAACCCAAATACGCACCAAATGGGGTTTTCGAGGCACCCGTTAGAGCGGAGTAACTTATAAAAACGGGTAAATACTTAAAGTTTTCTGCTGGTTTAGCATTCATGATTATATATTTAATGTATCCAGAACGTCAAATAGTGTCCATGCCCCGTGTACACTGCATTTTAGACTCGGATGAGGTCGGGTGAGGTCGGATGAGGTCGGGTGAGGTGTTTAGGCATACCCGGGGAACTGGTTTAATAAAAAACAAAGTTTCATGGAGATTTTGGGTCCTCAAGACTCTTGTTATATATGATATGTATTTGCCCTAGTTATTTGTTGTTGCCGCTGGTTGTTTTGTTTTATGTGCCAGAGGGCATCCACATAATAGAAACTAGAAGGGCAACATTTTCGGGAAAATGCAGGATATTCCCCTCCCATTACCCACACCTCAAATATGACGTCCTTAGCATTTTCTGAAGTGTAAGGGAATTCTGAAGTTTCTGCATAAATTATGCAAACAAGGTTAGCATAATGTATGGTCAGGTGTGTTCACCTTTCCTAAAGGTACCTATATCTGAAATATGTCATCCGTAGCTTTTATGGTAAGGGATATGCATAAATTATGCATAAACCCACCATAAGCATAATTTATGGCCAGGTTTTCTGACCTTTCCTAAAGGCACCTACATGTCAAATATGAAATCCGTAGCCTTTACAGGAAGGGAATTACAAGGTTATACCTAAATTATGCAAATGAGGTCCGCATTTGCATATTTTATGGACAGGTATATTCACCTTCCCTAAAGGTACCTACATCTGAAATATGACATCCGTAGCCTTTACGGTAAGGGATATGCGTAAACCATGCAAATGATGCCCTCATTAGCATAATTTATGGCCAGGTTTTCTGACCTTTCCTAATGGTACCTAGATCTCAAATATAACATCCGTAGCCTTTACCGTAAGAGAAATACAAGTGTATGCATAAAGTATGCAAATGAGGTACTCATTAGCATAATTCATAGACAAGTGTGTTTACCTTTCCTAAAAGTACCTACATCCCAAATGACATCTGCAGCTATTACGGTAAGGGAAATACAAGTTTCTGCATACATTATGTAAATGAGGTCCTCATTAGCATAATTTATGTCCAGGTGCATTCACCTTTCCTAAAGGTACCTACATCTCAAATATGACATCCGCAGCTTTTAAGGTTAGGGAAATACAAGTTCATGCATGAATTATGCAAATTAGGTCCTCATTAGCATTACTTATTGTCAGGTGTATTTACCTGTTCTAAAGGTACCTACATCTCAAATATAACATCCATACTATGAAACATAAGGTACATATAACTTTATGCAATACCATTAGTAGAGCTACCACCCCACATCTATTTGGTTTTGGGCAGAAGAACCACCAGCTGTTGGGACTTGGGGAATACTTGTCCTAGATAAGAGACCAACAGATTCAACAGGTGTGACCTCAAAGCACATACCCACAATGGAGAAGTAGATATTCCTCATTACTTATGCAAATTCAGTCCAAATTTGCATAATCAGCACTTCAGTTTGTACATCTCTGTCCAACCCACATGCGTACCAAATAACATGAAAATCTGTCGTTCCTTTCTTCAGTTATTCTCCTTGGAAGATTTTTACAAATACGCCATTGCAGTTCCAGTGACACATACCAGGGGGCCCAAAATTGACCTTTACCTTTCTCCTCCCAGCACTTACCCACATACCAAATATCATTACAATCCATCCACACGTTCTTCAGTTATGCTGATTTTAAGCGTCCGGTGACACAAACATACACACAGGATAACACACACGCAAACGCCATGCAAAACAATGTCCCCGTGAAAAAGTCTTTTTTTCATGGAGATAACAATATCCCCATGAAAAAGTCTTTTTTCATGGAGATAATGAATTATGCAATACCATGAAGTGCATACACATGGAGTCGGATTTGCCATCAAGTCTAGCCTGTTGGACGGACCACAGACTTGTCCGATCAAAGTGCAGGATCTACATACCGCCCCAGCACCACAAACGTTCTAAGATCCACAGACCGGCATTTAATACAGACAAACTCCAATCTGCTCAATACCAACAGGAGTTCAAGACCTCGCTCGATGACAAGATAAAGGACATGGGGCCTTCATCTGGTGGACCTGAGGAGAAGTGGAGCAGGTTCAGAGAAGCCGTCACCAAGGCGGCCAGAACAGTGTTAGGCCCAAGAACAAGACACCATCAAGACTGGTTTGATGAGAACGACGAACATGTACAAGCTCTACTTGATGAAAAGAGAAAGGCTTACATTGACTGGCAGAATCACCCTAATTGTGAATCTCGCCATCATGATAGATACAAATCCTACAAGGCAAGAGTACAGAAGGAGCTTCGCACCATGCAAGATAAGTGGTGGGAACAGAAAGCGGAGGAAGTGCAACAGTATGCAGAGACAAACAACACCAAGATGTTCTTTGGTGCCATCAAGACCATCTATGGGCCCACCAGAAGTAAAACAGCCCCCCTGACTTCAGCAGATGGTTCAAAGGTAATCAAAGACAAGGAGGGTATCAGAGAAAGATGGAAGGAGCACTTCAGCAAACTCATGAACCGCCCATCCACAGTAGACCAGACTGTTCTAGAGCAAATCCCACAGAGAACAGTCCGGGAAGACCTTGACCTCCCACCCAGTGAAGAAGAAGTTAGGACAGCCATTTAGCAAATGAACAGCGGAAAAGCTCCAGGGAGAGACGGGATACCCGCAGAACTGTACAAATCCCTTGGGACTGAAGCTTTCAAAGCTTTCCACGGCGTCCTTCTGTCCATCTGGGATGAGGAATACATGCCTGCCGACCTCCGTGACGCCACTATAGTAGTATTATACAAGAACAAAGGAGCAAAATCAGACTGTGATAATTACAGGGGGATTTCCTTGCTCTCACTTGCCGGGAAAATCCTCGCTCGCATCCTTCTCAAAAGGCTCATTACAAACATCTCCGAGATCAACCTACCTGAGGCTCAGTGCGGTTTCCGCCCAGGTCGGAGCACCACGGACATGGTTTTTGCTGTGCGGCAAGTGCAGGAGAAGTGTATTGAGCAACATATGGACCTGTACGCAGTGTTCATAGATCTAACTAAGGCATTTGACTCTGTCAACAGGGAAGCACTGTGGTCCACACTCACTAAGCTGGGCTGCCCACGCAAGTTTACCACACTGATTAAGCTGTTCCACGAAAACATGACTGGGCAAATCCTTACTGATGCTGATTACTCAGATTCCTTCAACATCACTACTGGTGTGAAACAAGGATGCGTCCTTGCCCCTGTTCTGTTCAACTTGTACTTCACCCAGGTTCTGCTACACACAGTGAAGGACCTCGACTTGGGAGTATACATCAAGTATAGATCCGACGGATCAGTGTTTGACCTTCGCCGCCTCACTGCTCGAACCAAGACCGTAGAAAAACTCATCCAGGAAGCCTTATTTGCCGATGATTGTGCCCTCATGGCGCACAGGGAGAACCACCTTCAGGTGATTGTGGACCGCTTTTCGGAAGCCTCTAAGATGTTTGGACTGACCATTAGCTTAGGACCAGCCCCAAACACTACCAGGCCCTTACCAAACATCACCATAGACACAACGCAGTTGAAGTGTGTGGAACACGTCCCATACCTGAGGAGTACAATATCTGCAGATGGATCCCTGGACAGAGAGGTTTCGACCAGGATCCAAAAAGCAAGTCAGGCACTTGGGAGACTCAGGGTCAAAGTCTTGCAACAAAGAGGCATCAAACTGACCACCAAGATCTAGATCTACAAAGCAGTTGTAATCACCTCACTCCTCTATGGATGTGAAAGCTGGACTTTGTACCGCAGACACGTGAAACAACTTGAGCAATTCCATATGAGATCCTTACGCAGAATCATGGACATTTCCTGGCAAGACAGGGTCACCAACCAGCAGGTACTTAGCCTGGAATCCATCCTATTTAGCTTCCGGCCGCTACCCAAGCTCCGCTGCCTGGCCAGGCAGCGGAGCTTGGGTAGCGGCCGGAAGCTAAATAGGATGGATTCCAGGCTAGCAGGTACTAGACCTGGCACAGTGTACAAGTGTCGAAGCTATAATACTGAAATCCCAACTCCGCTGGACTGGCCACGTCATTAGAATGTATGACGATCGTATTCCCAGACAACTTATGTATGGGGAGCTGAAGCTCCAGGGCTTCCGGAAAAGAGGAAGGCCCAAGCTGAGATATAAAGACACGCTCAAAAACAACCTCAAATGGTGTGGCATTAAGCCTCCCCAACTGGAGTCAACGGCAACTGATAGAACAGCCTGGAGAGCACTTATATTCCGATCTACAACCAACTTTGAAGAAGAACGGAGGCAGCGGCTGAATGCTGCCAGAGCCAAGCGCCACAGGGCAGCAGCAACAGCGGTCCAGACAGCGGACTACCAGTGCACAACATGTGGACGGCTGTGTGCCTCAAGCTTCGGACTGAGAAGCCACATGAGGTCACATCCCCCGTGAATGAGCAACACACTGACAGTCATCTTCGTCTTCGAAGGACTACCAAGTATGAAGTAATGAATTAAATATGCGAGTGGGCTTGTGTTATCTTATAATTACATGCCTAGATCTAAATCAATTAATTAGAGGTACCAACTTACTTCTGTCAAAAAAGACAGTTGTAATCCTGAGGAACAAATTTTGAACCTTTGAAACCTGTTACCATGGTAACAAGCTGTCGGTCCTGAAGAAATTTTCTGAAGTGCTAGGTAGGTTTCTTTGTCACATGAAAAACTTCAGGTTTCATTTCCTTTACGTATATTGCCAAGCTATGGATGTTTTCCTTCTACAACAATGTGAAAATCCACCTTTAAGAACAAAGATGGCTGTTGCCATGGCAACCAGCAGTCAACTGTTACAACATACTTTTGTAAGTGTCAGGCAAGTTTCTTGCAGCATAAAAAAGTTAAAGAAAAGTCCTTTTTATCTCAACCACCAAGTTGCACATGTTTATTTCACCTACAATTCTGTAGTTGCAATTCTGCTACAATTGAAACAATGTCTTAGTCCCTGGGTCACTGTGGCCCGCCCAATTGAGAACCCAAACTTTTTTTTAATATGATATATATAAAGGTCTAAGCTAGAGCTGTGCTTTAAAACAACCAATTCCACGTGCCTTTTAAGGAGATATTGCTTGCTAAAAACGTCTAAAAATGGCTTTTTGTCAATTTTGAAATTTTACAAAAACAGGTCATCTTTAGATGTTTGTTGCACCTCACTGCCAAAACATTTTGAGCAAAACTTACCATCATTTTTCTTGTAAAGATATCGACAATAACATATGTTAGAGGCAACAACATTTCTGTTCATTTGTGGGAGTTACAGTAAGCCTAAGATGGTCCATTTTAAGTGAGTGAGGCCTTCACAAGGCGAGAATCCGTCATTTTGAAAAATGGCCGTTACCTTGGCAACGGTTAACCATTGACCCAAAACTTTCTCATATTTGCAGGATTGTGCCAAGGCCTTACCACCACACAAAATTCGAGAAAATTTCATTTTTTGTCTTAGGCCACTTTTTCCTCATTCTGCTTGGTTTTTACAGACATCTGCTCTTAAAGGCACCCAGAGCATTTTAGAAGCTTGAAACTCGAATTTAAACAAACCTTATTTCTAGTCATTCCTACACATAGTAATTTTCAACTAGAGTTCCACGAACACATTATCTTCGCCAAATAATCAGGGCTTATCCTGGAAGCAAAAACTCACCAACGAGCAGCTGTATCAAGACCTACCACCAGTTTCAGAGAAAATAAAAGCAAGAAGATTGAAATTAGCTGCTCATTGCGTCAGACATCCGGATGTCATAGCCTCCAAACTAGTGTTATGGGAACCCACAAAAGGGAAAAGAAGCAGGGGAAGACCAAAAGGCACCTTCATCGATACACTAAGAGCCGATACCAACCTTACTGAAGTGAAGGAAATACAGTCCCTGATGGAAGATAGAGTGGAGTGGAGGAAGCTTTCAAGTCTGGTTCGAGCGGGAGCTCGACCAAAGTAAAGTAAGTAAAGTTATTATGGAGAGTGATTATCATTTACATGCTTATCACCCCCTGCAAATATATGATCATACACCATACCGTTTGGAAGTTATAAGGGGTGGGAGGTGGCGAAATGAGTCCAGCCTAGATAAGGCTAAAAATCATTTAGTTGTACAGGACTAGTATATGTATCTAGTGTGCTGATATATGTTATAGCAGGTCATGAAAAAATACGAGTATGTTAATATTATATGGGCCACAAAGGTCTGATATTGCAATGTTATAAGTTGAAAGTGATGATGAAATGGTACAGTCAATATATATGAATAGAATAAATCTTTATTCTATATCATGCACATTCTGAAAGACATAGTACATGTGACTTTTCCGTACCTAGCATTGCTCGTGGTGCAGTTTTGGTGCAGTGTATTCTCCGAGCAGAGGAGTGGGCCCGGCTGTTTTTTTTTTACGTGTTTTTAGGTGTTTTTGTCAGGCTTCATATTTTGTCCCCTTTTTGTTAAAAGTAAAGTAAAAGTTTATTGCACAACAAATGTAACAGGTACAATGTATGGCAAGTTCGTAGGCAGTACAAAATGTCAATACATATATGATTTTGCTTATTAACAATGCTATTGAATTCTACAAAACTTAAGTCTAAACACTACGGTATACAACAAGAGTAATACAAAATACATATGTAGAACTATGTTACATGATACACAGGAAACATCAATTGTTTGCATCAGCGATCAATCGATTTCTTTTTAGTAAAGAGGCAGATACGTATTGGCCTATGTACAAGGAAATTGCGTCAGGACATGACATAAGTAAATTGAACGTTTCTGAGCTTGTCTTAGATAGTAAGGTTATGTTTACATTGCGGGTGATAACATTCATAAGTGTCTGTCTCTCTTCAATGTACGTGGGGCATGTTAAAAGAAAGTGGAATTCATCTTCAACAGTATGTTTGCAGGCAAGACATCGTCTCTGAGTGGCTGGTACATTATTATGACGACCTTTTTCTATTTCTAAACAGTGTGCGCTAATTTCGCAGTTTGGTTATGTTCGCAACAAATGATTTATTTTGGATTGAGGAAAGGTACTTCTCAAATATGAAGTCAGTTTTGAATTTAGAATAGGTTTGCAGCTTGCTGTAACTTCTAATCTCTTGCCTCCAGCCAGAAACAAACGTGTCTTTCAGGCGTTCTTTGAATACGTTACCAAAATGCATGGCGTCAACTGTTGGGTTTAGCCAAACATTTTGGAAACCGTGTCGGCATAATATATCTCGCACATGAACGGCCCAGTCCTGCTCCTGTTCCGCAGCAATATGATAAGCCTTTTTAACTATTCTGTCATTAGGAAGGTTTTGTAGTCTAATCCAATATTTCATAAGTTGTGTATGGGCTTCTACATACAGTGGAAATGTGCCAAGTTCACCTCTTACGGCGGCATTAACGTAACTTCTGGGAACTTACAGTAATTGAGAAGATCATACTCTAGATCGGACACTTTATACGATGATTTGGGATGATTCAACGATATATTTTGGTTAGCTAGTATTTTTGATTGGTACAAAATGTTTAATTTATCATCATATTTCTTAAAGCAAACTAGAACAGGACGAGACGACGACACATCGCATTTCTTCCCAATTCGTGCAACCTTTAGGAGGTGTACATTTGCGCCTAATATCGGCGAAAATATATTGTATATTGTTTCCCTAATGTTTTCAGCGGGACTTTCCTCTATACCGTTGAGAATCAAATCCCTACATTAAATGTTTGTCCCCAGTATTTCAGCGCAGTAAAGTAAGATAGGTTTAACTAAACTATTGGACAGATCAAGGGCAAGAGAAATAGATGGATTGTGGTTTGATGCTAGTAAAGAGTTAAGTTTAAAGGAAGCCCGTAGAGCTTTTAATCGTAATTGCTTAGTAGCACGTGCGAATGAACCTGCCGGGGTTATATCTACCCCTAAGTATGTATAAAACTGTGTGCTGTTAATTATATGCACCTGTGATTGGAAGGTGGAGCGTTGATTTTTACCTGTCCTTCCATTTTTTTAAAAGATCATTACTTTAGTTTTATCTTTGTTAATTGATAATTTCCAAAGGGAGCAAAATTCATCAAGATTTTTCAAACATTCTTTTAGACCTGCCTCTGATTTGGACAATAGTACAAGGTCGTCCGCCCAGAGAAGGCTGTTTATATGAGTGTCTTTTAGGGCAATAGGATCACATAAAGATGAAGAAAAAATGGTTGGCAGATCATTAGTATAAAGATTAAACAAAAGCTGGGGGCTGCCGGGGCCTGGAGACGGGGGGCTGCCGGAGCCTGGAGACCGGGGGCTGCCGGGGCCTGGAGACCCCCCCCCCCCTCCAATGGGCTACAAATGGGAGTCGCTATAGCAAAGGAGGCCTTTGAAAACACCGACAAGTTACTGAAAATCGACACAAAATGGCTGATTCGGAAATCACAAACTTTGTGAAAGTAGACAGTGATCTAACGACCAATTAAACAGGACGGTGTTTACTCCCCTGATTAGACTTCCAAGTAACCAATTGAACTCCCACGTGATGGGCAGATCAGAAAAATTCTATATGTGCCTATGGTAAGAAATTTATTTTACAATTTGATAACCTTAGATCTTAAAATACATACGCACAAGGAGAGAGATCCTGTGTATACTAAAAAACATTTGACAAATGTACGTGTAAAATTAAGAACATTTACATGACACTGTTACTGTAATAATACTTCTATTTAGTCATCGTAGCTTAGTAGTTCACCCTAAATGAAGGCCTCAAATCTCCTAGCTTTTCCACCTGATAAAAACATGGCTAAGACTTTGTTGCGTTGTTGCAAACAGAATTGCTAATGCGGAATAATAATGATAATAAAGCAAACACAGAGTAACAGCGGTCTGAAACTAGTAAGTAATTCAAAGCAGAGAGTCTGAAAGGTATTCTTCCATCACAAATACTGCTGGCGACGGATCACGACGGCCGCTCGGGAAACTAAGAAAATAGCAGAGTGACCAATTCTCATCATGTCACCGGGAAAGTTTTCTAACGTCCCTGTCCTTTCTCACCAGCCGCCACTGTCCTCTGTAGCGCTGCGCGGGTCTTGCATAATTAGTACAGTTACAAGGATCGATGAGAGTCTGTCCTGGTGAAGATTTTAAATCCATTTTGAATCCACGAGACCGTTGGGCAGGTATCCTAATCAGGGGATCCGGAAGCCGTCCAAAGTCTGGAGATGCCGAGTAAAGATGACGGGTGGACTGAAGATCCCCAGGACTCGGCATCAGTATTAAGACAGCACAGCAGGAGCTCAGAAAAGATAAACAAATTAAGTGTGTGGAAAAGGAGCAACCCTATTAGAAAAGCAGCTTATTGTTTGGAGATTCCAAACCATCAAGACACAGTACTCATACTTGAATACAGTGAAAAAAAATGCAATTAACGAAATGTTCTTACAAATCTAAATATTTCATAGAAGTGTGGATATACGTATATACATG
Source organism: Branchiostoma lanceolatum (assembly GCF_035083965.1). NCBI lineage: Eukaryota > Metazoa > Chordata > Leptocardii > Amphioxiformes > Branchiostomatidae > Branchiostoma > Branchiostoma lanceolatum. Next base: position 17,409,388 of record NC_089736.1, read on the forward strand.
TATAACCTAACAAACGTAGAGATACTTAAAATTAAGTATTTGTGCAACATTGAAATGAAAATCATTGACTAATAGACCGCGAGTAGAGATACGAAGTCACAGATCCAATAATTTCAGACAGCCTAGTCATAGAAATGTAGATATGCGTGTACTTGTCATAGAAGTGTAGATATGCAAGTACACATGTATAACCTTACAAACGTACAGAACAGATACTTAAAATCAAGTATCTACCCAACATTAAATGAAAATCATTGACTAATAAAGGTCTGAAGTTGATTCTCCTTTGTACCTGATCTGTTTTTCGCACAGAACAATCAAATATAGGGGGATATGCGTGTACACATGTATAACCTACAAACGTATAGATACTTAAAATCAAGTATTTACCCAAAATTAAAATTGAAAATCATTGACTAATAGAGCTCTGAAGTTGATAAACCTTTGTACCTAATCTGTTTTTCGTACAGAACGAATCCAATATAGAGAGAATAAAGTATACATTAAGAAAAATTAACTCACAAAAAATTAGCACCGCTCAACAAACTGATGAAGTATATTGATAAACGGGTAAATGTTCGGCACGAATTGCCGAGTATTGTACAGGGAAATGAAGCAGAGAATAGCCAAGGACATATGCCCCATGGCTATAAAAACGGGTTAAGATAAACGAAAGTGGCCAATATACGGGGAAAATAAAATACGGGAACAACGTCACCGTAACTGCATAGGTGTCTGTGGTATTTAACAGACGACGCATAAAAAACTGGCCACAACAAAATACGGGAACAACTCACCGTAACTGTATAGGTGTCTGTGGTATTTAACAGACGACGCATAAAAAACTGGCCACAACCAGCCAAACGTGTGGTCAGGAAAATATACAAAATACGGGAACTAAGTCACCGCAACTGTATAAGTGTCTGTACCACTCTGTGGTATTTAACAGACACAAATGACCAAAGGGAGAAAATCGATAAAATTAAAGTAGCCAAGGCTGTGTTACAATGGGAAAGAAAAAGAAACACACCGATTACGGACGAGAAATAAATAAAAGCGACAAACGGCCAATGACAGTAAATCAAAATAATATCTGTATCTGTATCTGTATAGCCGGTATAACCGCCCTTCGGCGTAACGCACCAGCTTACAATAACAATATCAAATAACCAATGGTCATATAATAATAAATAGTCAAGGCGAATATCGATCGAGAAAAGAACGAGATAACCATGGCCGGAAAATACAACGGACGGGAAAGAAAATAAAAGCACACCGATCATGAACAGGAAACAAGATGTAAGTGACAAACGAATAACAAACGGCCAATGGGACACGATCGATAGAATAACAATGACGCCACGGCTGAATGAAACAACGGGCAAAGAAAATCAAAGGACACCGATCATGTATACAATACGGGAAAGAAAATAAGAAATGACAAATGCCGATGGCGGATAATATACCAAAAAGCCAAGACCGCTGGCCACAACCAGCCAAACGTGTGGCCAGGAAAATATACAAATTACGGGAACAACGTCACCGCAACTGTATAGGTGTCTGTGGTATATAACAGACTGGCCGCAACCGGCCAAACGTGTGGTCAGGAAAATATACAAAATCTGGGGACAACGTCACCGTAACTGTAAGGGACGGGTGGGAGGGAAAATTCACATTCATGAGTTAGGTGACGCGTCCAGGAGATCCGGCCGCCTACTAGCCTGGAAAGGGGTTGTGAGAAGTTCTGACTTGAGCCCCCCCCCCCTAGTCTATTCCACGTGGAAAGCTGCTCTCTGATTGGTCGCCTTTCATGCGCTTGCCTCGTGATCAGGGGGGTGAGAAGTAAGTGGAACAGTGGCCCGACACTACAGGGCCGAAGTAAATGAAAGCTCTCTTCTTCTCGTACGGAATAAAATCTGTATTTTCGGCTTAGAACGTGTTTATAAGTCGTTTTACACGATTTCCTATTGAAATCCGCCACTTTGCACAGAAAAATGGAAACCCGTTTTTCGGCTGCCAAACCTTCGTTTTCAGGCTTAAAACACACGTTTGGAGCCAAATAACGGGTTTCGCAAGTGTAAAATTCATTCTTGATTTTTTTTCGGCCAAACCAATTGTAAACGCTTATTTTCGGCTTTGAACATGTTTGTAAGTCATTTTACACGATTTCCAAGTGAAATCTGCGACTTTGCAGAGAAAACATAGAAACCAAAATCAAGAGTTTGTGTTAAAGTGATAGCGCTGTTCCCTAGTCCCGGGGACCCAGGACAGATCCTGGTGTGTGCAGGGGATGAGGCCAGCACATCTGTGAGTCCTGCATCATTACATTCAACCATTGGTCTAACCAAATATAATATAGCTCACATCCGACCATTGGTCTAACCAAATATAGTAGTACAGTGCACGTCCAACCAAATCATATTACATGTGCAATGTAGTTATTAATTGGGACGTGAATACCTTCCCATCCTTGGCCATAGAATCCCTATACAATAGAAGTCCCATAACTGCACATTCCATTTGTCACCATATTTCGTGCAATTATCTGGATGGTGCAACAAAGCGAAGTTGCCCAGCTGGACCGCACCACGACAGGCAGGTGGAATGGGAAGTCACAAACATAAAGACAGAGAGAAAAAAGACAATATTATGCACATATCAACTTTATTTACACATATTTGAGGACATCTTGTGAACTTGTCAAGATACAGATTAAATTCTGTATGTTTTTCTTACTTGACCTTAGTAGCTAACATAATGCTCAATAAGTTGTAGAAGTGGCTAAAAGTGCCCGGATGTGGTATGTTAGCCCAACATGTGCTTGGCCTAACATACCTCATAGAATCAGCAAAACATTGAGCTCACAGTTCCAGTTGCAAGCTTTACATACTTGAACTGATATTCTTACAAGTTACATGTGCATGGTTACAATTTCAATGAAGATGTTTAGATCAGTGGCTAGGTACACATGTAGATAGAGAAAAGTTGCTTGACCCACACTGCAAAGTCAAAGAAAAACACAAATCCGTCTGTATGTTAATAATGCCATTGGTCTCACAATTTTGAGTTTAAATGACGGTACAGTTTGTAGGTCTGACTAAGACAAACTTAACATGTTCTTATATATACAACTTGTGTCAACAAATTGCACAAGTTTCAAACTCTTGTTGATGAATGTGCAAACAAAGGATAAAAAAAGGCGCCTGGGACCTACCATACGATCGCTATCAATCAACGAAATGGTCAAAGGAGACCGCCTTCTTTTGTTGCTCAAAACAATTTCAAACATATTGGAACACGTGGTTATTGGCTCATTTGCACCGCATTTGCTGATTTTTAGCGCACTTTTTACTTATCTTGTTGACGATATTTGACAACTTTTCGTTATCTGGCATTGGTGACTGTGCGCCGTGCAGAAATGCGAAGTCACTAACAATGAAGTGAATGGGAACCGATTTGGGATTCTGTGCAATTAAAAGAAGTGTGTGTTAATCCGTTGTGCAATTAAGTGGCTTCTACTGTACTTACATGCCTGATCCAGGGCAATATATATGACTACTCAATAGCTGGTGGTGGTTAAGGTTGAATGGTCATGTACATGTATTGTAAATCGATTTGTTTACTGTGTGTATTGTTAACTAGTGCCATGCTTATGTTCTTGTTTATCATACAAACTAATAACATTCCAGCTATTCTGTGTGCAGGAGAATGTCCATTATTGTAGAGAAGGACATGACAATATTTTGACATTTCATTATGAGAAATGTGGAACTACTGCTATAAGCAAGGAGGTTAAAATCAGATTTTTTAAACCTCCTTGCTGTAAGTGTTCCAACAGCTTTGGTGAGCTTAGTAACGTTACATATAGAATACAACACGGGTATTCCGTATCACCTCCGGGCGATCCGACCCGCGGGAGGGCTGGGGCCGAGGATGATGCGGAATACACCGTGTTGTATTTTATCTATGTCATACCCACCCAAGAAAACACACATTTCAATGCGGAATGCACCAGAAGTTGAGGGAGTTTTGTGTCCTAGAAGAAAAAACTGTAACAACATTGATTCCAACCTCCGAATTCGAATTTTCGACGGCGGCGCAATCAGCGCGCTCTAAAATGCATTCTAAATATTCTATGGAAGCCCGTGTGATGCAACCTAGAACCCCGTGTGATACGGGAAATTATCACATAGGTAGATGGCGTCAACCAATCAGAAGCCTCCATTGCCCACAATAAGTGGTCTGTTATCACGCCATAACACACCACTTATTGACGTCATGTCAGAACACAACCGTTCCATTTTGTAGAGGGGTATTATCTTTTTGATGAATCTTTTTCCTAACCTTGTTTAAAAAATCTTTATAACCGTTGCATTTTGTAGAGGGGGTATCTATTTGATGAATCTTTTTCTTAACCTTGTTTAAAAAATCTTTATTGTCTTAGAATTCCTAAAAATTTTCTTAGAATACATGAAAAAGGGAAAACAAAATTAAAATTCCCAAAAATGTTCCGCGTGTTCCATTTGCTGTTGGCCAAAGAAACCACGTTCTATCGAAGGTTCCGCGCGTTCCATTTTCTGCTGGCCAAAGAACCTGTGTTCTATTCAGGTTACTTGAGGTCATGTTGCAGGGAGATTCTTCAATGATAACATTTTCTGACTGACCTGAAACCGACCCTCCTATCCTGTGTGGTTGAAATAAATAAATCAGGCAACAGTTGTACATATTCTTCATCATCTTCTGTTAAAAAAGGACAAATGTGAATTCTGACATGCATCCTTAATAGTATAAGGGATCTATGCGTCAAACAGAAATTGTCTACTCTTATATGCGTCAGTTTGGATAAGCTATATGATAATAACGTTAATGACCCGCCTTTTCCTCGTTGTATATGGTGTCATAACGCCTGGTCATGTGCTATAACCACCTCATAAAACCACCTCGTTCGCTTCGCTCACTCGGTGGTTTTATTCGGTGGTTATAGCACATGGCCAGGCGTTATTACACCATATACAACGAGGAAAAGGCGGGTCATTAACCCTTAATTATCACACGGTCCGGAACACCCGTACCGAACGTTTTCGCGGTCCAGGTATGACATAAATGATAATATGAAGCATTTTACCGGCAATGACTTGCCTCCCTTGGAAAAGATCATGCTGTTTTAAGGAGGTTTGATAGCTAGTAGATAGCTAGTAAATCGGACCTGTATGCCCTGTAGAGTAACTACAACTGAAAAAATGCAAACTTATTAGTGATGCACAGCAAAACATCAAACAACAAGAGTCTTAGGACCCAAAATCTCCATGAAACTTTGTCTTTTTATTAAACCAGTTCCCCCCATTCTATATCGCTCAATGGTATGACCCACACTGGCTGGGCAAGGGGAGAAGTGGCTATAAATAGCTACTGACCTAGATAAGAGACCAACAGATGGTGCGACCTCAAAGCCCACAATAGAGTAGATATTCCTCATTACTTATGCAAATTTAAACTGAATTTGCATAATTAGCACTTCAGTTTGTACATCTCTGTCCAACCTACCTGCATAGTAAATAACATGAAAATCTGTCGCTCCTTTCTTCAGTTATTCTCCTTGGAAAATATTTACAAACACGCCATTGCAGTTCCAGTGACACATACCAGGGGGCCCAAAATCGAACTTGACCTTTCTCCTCCCAGCACCTACCCACATACCAAATATCATTTCAATCCATCCACACGTTCTTCAGTTATGCTGATTTTAAGCGTCCGGTGACACATACATACACACACGGTGACACAAACATACACACACGCGCAAACACACGCAAACACACTAACTTCGCATGATTTCCACTTCAGTGTGTACATCTCTGTCCAACCTACCTGCGTACCAAATAACATGAAAATCTGTTGTTCCTCTCTTCAGTAATACACTTTAGAACATTTTTACAAATAGGCCATTGCAGTTCCAGGGACACAAATCAGGGGGCCCAAAATCGACCTTGACCATTCTCCTCCCAGCGCATACCCACATACCAAATATCATTACAATCCATCTACACGTTCTACAGTTATGCTGACTTTATGCATCCGACGACACCCATGCAAACGATTTACCTCCTTACTTATGCAAATTCGGTCTCATTTGCATAGTTTGCACTTAAGTGTGTACAACTTGGTCTAACCTACCTGTGTATCAAAGAACATGACGATCTGTCGATCCACTCTTCAGTTCTTCTACATTGAAGATTTTAACAAATACGCCATTGCAGTTCCAGTCACACATGCCAGGGGGCCCAAAATCGACCTTGACCTTCCTCCTCCTAACACCCACCCACATACCAAAAATCATTACAATCCATGTACAGGTTCTACAGTTATGGTGACTTTAAGCGTCCGGTGACACATACATACACACAAACACCAAACGCAAGCAAAACAGTATCTCCGTGAAAAAGCCTTTTTTCATGGAGATAAAAAGATCACACGTTTGTGTAAGATAATTACATTAACTATGATTAAGCACCTTTTATACTGGAAATAAAGCTCTTAGGTATGCAACCGCTTTGTAAGTTGTATTAAGTTTATTGGGACGGACTATCATGCATGGGATATGTTTCTATTTGAGATCCCGGTCACAATCGTTTGTAAAAGACGGTTTTTGAAAATCATTACAAGTACAAAATATGTATTGTTCATGGTACTAGTGTACTGATGCTCATAACCTTTATCTGGCTACAGGACCAAGTACAGCGGTGCAGACAAATCTAGGACAGTTAATTATCCTTCCCTGGCTGTGGGGATCAGTGGGATCCTTGTGGTAAATCCCTGTGTGGTGTGGTCACCAAGACTGCAAGAGAAAGGATTTAGCCAAGGAATTCAAGCCTGCATCCTACCTGGCAATTACAAAAGTTGATTTCTACAGGATCATCGACAGGTTGCCATGGTAACAGTCATTTTTGAAATGGTGGCTTTCACTTGGACCAAATAGACATTTTTTACCTTCTATAACTCCTACAAATTAATTGTCACTTTGTCGTGACAATAACCTTTTGTTTGAAGTATTCAGGAAACCGACACACCTGGATCAGTACTCACCCTGGCCAATTTTCAGACAGGCAACGGAATAATGACAGACAATAGTTGCTTGCTTGCTGTTTTATATCGGGCAAATTTGCAGAAATCCAATACACTTTATTTTTATCATTATGGCAAATCACTCGTAATCTTTATTCGTATTCAGATCATACAGAAGTACAGATACAGATATTCGAGTATGATGACCATGTCAGTTCCTACACATGAGTGAGGAGGGTTGACACGGTAGCCTTCGCGTGGATTTGTTTAGGGTGGATGACAGGTTGCGAATCTGAGACCCACACACATTGGGCATCCATCTTCTCCAGCGGCACCAATTTGTGGGAGACGTGCTGGTTCTGGTTGGGATGCTTGCAATGATTTGCCGGATGACTCTTACACTTGCCATAGGTATAGCGCATACAATACATCATGGGTAAATTAGATCAAATCAAATTCTAGAATTGAATCAATTACAACTACTTTTGTTGCAATATAACAATTGCTTCATAAATCAATCATCTAACATACTTTAAAAGGCTGTATAATACTGTAAACCTTCCCGTTGCTATGGAAGTAACTTTTCCATAGCAACGGTTGCCATAGAGACTTGCCAGGCACTTTTAATGGTCAGAAAATGAACACTCTTCAGCTGCTTGTGACTTTCACCAATTTTGACGTCATTGGACAAGTATTATACCAGTTATGCTACTTTATTTTCATTTCGTGGCCTCATTTGCATAAAGAGCCCTAGAACCATGTCCCACCGGGACCATAGAACAATATACCTAAAATTGCTAGGAGCGTGATTTAGTCAGGCTACCTACACTGGGAACCGGGACAAAATAGAAATCCTGACAAAAACTCTTAGGCCACTGGTCTTTTCCTCCTTCGTTTTTAGCAACGCCTCAGAGGCAAGCCTAATGGTATATAATATTGTGTGCAGTTTTCAAGAATTCTAGGAATGGTACAGGAATGTGAAAGTCCACAGGACCATAACTCAAGAATGTCTGGATGGTTTACATATTTGGTAGATGGGTAGTTCTTTGTGAGACCTTGAAATGATTGGATTTTGGCCCCCTAGCGACGTTCTTTGGTACTGCAGAGGAACTTTGGCTTTTGAAATGTCGTGTTCTGAACATGCTATGGTCAAGATTTTTTCGTGGTGGATAGCTCTTTGTTGGGAAAATAGGACCCCTTAACGGATTTTTTTAAACTGCAGGAGCTGATTTTGTCTCAAACTTTGAAAGAGAATAACGCAAGAAGGGGCTGACTGATCATCATGATTTTTGGTATGTAGATAGCTTAAATGATGATTTACTTAATCATATGGCATTTATGCAAATAAATATTGCATATGAGGGCCCCATTTACATAATTTATAAGGAAATTGTACAATATCCCTTTTTGTGAAGATAAGACTTTCATACATTGGACAACTTGTGTTATTTGGGTAGAGACGGTGATTCACTGATATAAGTTATGCAAGTGAGGTCCTTATTTGCATGTTGGCTAAACAAATTAGAACATTAACAGAGATCACCGTCGCCATGGCAACGTCTTTTGACGTTGCCAATCTTGTTATGCTTACTTTCATAGAAAGGAAAAACATTGTTTTTGTTCAGTTTTTCGTCTTCTCTAAACAAAAGGCCAATGATCTGACCAGGCGGCTGTCACTATGGTTACTACAGGTAACACCCTGTGGTGTTTGATTACGTTATATAGCGTGTCATGACATGGGCTGGTTACCATATAATAATGTGAAAATGTTTTAGCAATAATAAACAGAGCAGTAGGTTTTCTTGCGAATGTTGCCCTTCCAGTTATCTTTTTTTTCAGACACTTCTAAACTTCTATGGCCCTAACCCCTTATATCGCACTATGGCTCACCTTTCCGATCCCTACAAAATAAACAATTACCGTTTTTGTCAGGTTTCTTTTCCCGTCATTTCAGTTAAATCAACTCCGTCATTTTTGGGCCAAACGACATAGAATTGGACATGGCGGTAAAAAGGCAAATACTCCCAGTCTGTTTTTTTTAAAGGCCTTGAAAACAGGTTTTTCGGAGCATTTCTGGCAAAAATTGTAGTTAGGGCTACTGTGCCCTGGTATTAGTTATAATTACAAGCAAATGACCTTAAATTCGGTACAAGGGTGCCTTGAACATGTCCCTGTATACAGGACTTCAATCATATTTCTAGTATACACCACTTCAAAATTGCTCATTTTGAGTCATTTTGGGCCTATTTTCAGACCAAAACGGACCAAAATTCATGTCCCTGTTCTACGTATGATCTAAGGTTCGGCCCTTTCTATCTGCTGTTGGCCAACGAAGACGTGTTCCATCCGGGTTACCTAGGGTCATGTTGCAGGAACATGCGCACAAAACGTCCATTATTGCATGGGGAGGGAATGAAATATTTGCTCGGTAGTAAATGTCGGCCTTTCTAGTTGCCTAGTATTTTCTTATCAGTTTCACATACTGATAATCATGATAAAGATATTATGTTGGCGCTCTTTATGATATATAAAATCCATTTTCCACTGGAACTTGTTACAATGCTTTCAATTCTTTCAATTGCTGTGATGCCTGAAAGTGTAACATGGCAATGGTAGCTGCCTTGATTTGCATGATACGCGCCGTTTTGAGTATGAAGACATGGACACGGAAAAAGTCAATAGTGCCATCAAAATAGGTCAGATCAAGCATATAAATGTGTCTCTGGTATCGTGACAAGTTCACCAATCTCCTACAGCGCTTCAGAGGAATCAGACCTTCGTGAGAAACGAGATTTTTCAACTCAAAGTAGACCTATTTTCCGCTGGTTTCGCCATTGTTTTCAACCCCAAATACGCATCATATGGGGGTTTCGCGGCACCCGTTAGAGGGTTATGGGACCACTGTCTTATCCGATATATGCAGGTATTACTACTGGAATAAATGCAAATGTCATCACATTTATTGAGCAACATTCTCACAAGGGGGCAGCTGTAGATATACGGAGAGTGCTGCAGAATGGTGGAAAAAAGCTGTAAATTCATATTTTGGGGATAATACATGTACAGTACTGGAGAATGATAGAGAAGCATGGAGAAAGCTGGCGACAGGTGGAGAATGCTGCAGAATGAAGGAAAAACCTGTAGATTTTTGGGGGCAAATGGAGAATGAAAGATACTAATGGAGAAAGCTGGAAACAGATGGAGATAGCTGAAGAATGAAGGAAAAACCTGCAGATTTGGGAAGATCGTAGAGAATGCGTAATAGAGACGCATGGAGAAAGCTGGAGACAGGTGGAGAAAGTTTTTTCTTGATTCTGCAGCATTGACTCCTTCTGTCTCCAGCTTTCTTCATTTTTTCTCCAAGATTCTCCCAAAATCTACAGGTCTTTCCTTCATTCTGCAGCTTTCTCCGTCTGTCTCCAGCTTTTTTCATGATTCCCCATATACTTCTCCTAAATTGTTCAGCTTTTTCCTCCATTCTACAGCACTCTCCGTATATCTACAGCTGTACCCTTGTGAGAATGTTGCTCAATAAATGTAATGACATTTGCGCCTTTTTTAAGCTGTTACATTTGAATATATCGGATAAGACAGTGTTGCAGC